>NC_133235.1:4423609-4723609 GCF_040436345.1 Pagrus major | reverse complement strand
GACGACCGCCCTTTCCGCCTCCCATATTGCAGAGTGCCTCCGGCTCACTATCAAAAACTGCGCCAGGTCCTGACTGAGATGGAAGAGCAGGGAATCATCAGAAAATCTGTGAGTGAATTTGCTTCCCCTCTCGCGATGGTTTGGAAAAAAAATGGTGACCTCAGGATATGTACAGACTTCCGGTGGCTGAATGCAAGGACTATTAAAGACGCTCACCCTCTGCCTCATCAAGCGGACTGTTTGGCTGCCCTCGGCGGGAACTCTGTCTTCAGTACCTTGGATTTGACATCAGGGTTTTATAACCTGTCCATGCATGAAGAAGACAAGAAATATACCGCCTTCACAACACCGCTGGGCTTATATGAATATAACAGAATGCCACAGGGCCTTTGTAATAGTCCCGCATCCTTTATGAGAATGATGCTAAGTATTTTTGGTGACCTAAACTTCAGCAGCCTGCTATGCTATCTCGATGACCTCCTGGTCTTGCCCCATCAGAACAGGAAGCACTCGATAGGCTGGAGATTGTTTTTCAGAGGCTGAGAGAACATAATCTGAAGTTAAGCCCAAGAAAGTGCCACCTGTTGCGACGATCAGTGAAATTCCTCGGTCACGTTATTGATGGCAATGGGGTAGCTGTCGACCCAGGTAAAGTGGAGGTGATTGTCAAAATGACAAAGAAAGACTTAATGGAAGATGATGGCTGCACGCCTTCAGTTCGGAGAGTAAAGTCATTCCTTGGTATGATATTTTACTACCAACATTTTATGCGGTCTGTGCGGTCCTCACTTACCCAGACTTCTCCACACCGCTGATCCTGTCCATTGACGCCTCACTCGACGGTCTTGGGGCAGTCTTGTCTCAGATTCCGGAGGGTGAAGCCAAGGCTCGTCCGATTGCTTTTGCAAGCAAGACTCTCACTGGCTCGCAAAAAAGATATCCTGCTCATCGTCTAGAATTTTTAACACTCAAGTGGAGTGTTTGTGAAAAATTTAGTCATTGGTTAAAAGGCCAGTCTTTTACAGTATGGACCGATAATAATCCATTGACTTACATAATGATGAAACCAAAACTCGACGCATGTGAACAGCGGTGGGTGGCCAAACTATCCCCATATACGTTCGACATCAAGCATATCCCCGGGACAAAAAATATTGTGGCAGATGCTTTGAGTAGAGACCCCTTCACCAGGTCAGTGAGTCAAAGGCTGATGAGTGAGCCGTACGAGGATCTTTTGGCAGAGACTGAGGGAACGAAGGAAGATGGAGTACAGGACGTTTTTCGGTGCAAGGTTCAATGTCTTCAGATAGATGAGTCAGGCTCTGCAACCACAGGTGCTCCTGGATGTAACCGAGCTGGAAGTCAGGGCTCCTCCGATGTTAAGTCCATCTGTGAAGCTCATACTGAGTGGGAAAAGGCCGCGGAGTCTCGAGCGGTACAGTTCCTCAAGGTTCTTCCTCAGATGGCGCCCTCACAACAAGACATACTCCCAGCCCTGTCTCTTGAGGAGCTTCGGCACAGTCAGGAGTCAGACTCAGACATCCGGGAGGTCCTGCTATTGGTGGAACGGGGAAATCTGCCATCTAGGAGAGAGAGAAACAGGTTGGCTCCTAGAGCGCGAGCACTCTGCAAGCAGTGGCATCGTCTGAAAGTTCAAGATGGAGTCCTCTATAGAATGTTTAGAGAGCCCTCTACTCGACATACAATGTACCAGTTTGTCCTACCGGCCATCCTGAAAGTCAAGGCCCTCTCTGGTGTGCATGACCTAGCGGGGCATCAACGGGGTGGACGTGGTTTTCAAGCAGGTCTTGAAGGATGCCAATGTGGTTGACTACAACACCTATGCCAGCAAGCTGATGGCAAGCCTTCATGAAGCTGCTAGTATTGCCCAACAGCATGCAAGAAGAGAGCAGCAGCATCAAGCCGATGGCTACAACAAAAAGGTTCGGGGCACCTGTCTGAATGTTGGGGACAGGGTTCTGCTTGCCAACAAAGCAGAGAGAGGAAAGAAGAAGTTGGCAGACAAGTGGGAACCCACCATCTATACAGTCATAGATCGTAATCCCCAAACTCACATCTACAAAATCAAGGATGAGAGTGGGAGGACCAAGGTGGTGCATCGGAACCTGATTTTAGATGTGAGCTTTTTACCAATCCCTGAACAAACCAGTGCGGAAACGGATTCAGGCGCTTCAGATGAGATCAGTGGTTTTCAGCCTCAGCCACTTGATGCTTTGAGTGGTTTGGCAGAGGAAAATTCGGAGGATCGGACCTGCTCATGGGTGTGTATGTCATCTGATGTTGACTGTGAGTCATTGGTGGAGGATGAGACAACACATTTTCCAATCAGAGACTCTGATCGGGTGACATTTGGAAGTTCCAAAGCTGACCCTGCAGGCAGTGGAAGCATAGGACAAAGAGAGGGGGTTTTACCCCTAAGAGACTCACCTGGTGCCGGTGTGGTTCCCAAGTCCCCTACGACCGATGATCAGAATGACTCTTTAGCCAGTGTTCCTAACATAAGTGAGACAGGACCTTGTGACATCATGCCATGTGCATGACATGTGCATGATTTTAGTAGGAGGTCCCAGTCTTTGTTGACTTCGTTTTCAAGTGAAACAATAGAGATATAGCTTGTGTGAGTTGAAGTATTTTTAGGATTGTGTACCAGGATTTTATGTGGTGTACAAGGCATCATATTAACTAGGAGAGACAGTAGCCTGATCAACTTCTGTTCTCTCTGAACTTATTTTTATAGGTAGCTTTATATGCTGGTTTAAGGAATCAGATTCCAGGGGACACCCTGGTTTGAGTGACTTTGAACACTGTATCTCTTTCATCATTTTAATTCGTTGCATACAATACTCTCCATTATGTTCAGGATTTTGGAGAAATTAAGGAGGGGTGAATGTAACAGATAGAAAAAGAAACGAAACATTTTGGTATTTTATTTTATTTTATTATTATTAATTTCACCAAAATCCATCACATGATGTGTTTTAGTTTCTTTTTACTTGAAATATAGATTATTCAAATTGTTGTGGTTTTATTTTTTTATTTATTTCCTTTTTTCTTAAAACCCGAGCTTTTATTTTGAAAGTCTGCGGATATGACGCATGTAGCTCCCGTCCTGGTCAGTCTGCGCCGTTCCTGACTGAGACAGGTATGTATTTGAGGCTCAGTCGAAAAGTTACATTGTTTTTGAGTTTTAATGCTGAGTTAGTGAACGTATGTTAATATAATACTGTTCCAAGATGTGTTTATGGCGTTATCTGTTGTAGGAACACATGTCCATCGCCTCTGCATTACATTGAGGCCCTGTTGTTCTTGTTAACTCCTTTCATATGGATGAAGACGATTTACAGCCTTTCAGCCTGCCACCTTATCTCCTGGCAGAGAGGACAGTGTTTTCCTGGACCATAAAGACTTCAAATGAGGACAGTTTTAATTAATTTACAACCTAAACTGTGAATGAACTTTCTCTCCCCTCCAAACAGATAAATTCTTCCTTTACAGGTCAGTCTGAGGAAACATGGAGTTACCTACTCTCTCCACATCAGGAGGGACCGGAGCTATCTGGTCATCAGAGACTGTGTTAATAGTACTGTCTTTACATTTGGAAATTAAGTAACACGTCTGATGCCTCTCTCTCTCTTTCTCTCCCTATTTGTCTCTCTGACTTCTGATTCACAAACACACTCTCCAGAGTGGACACCAGACACCTTCTGGTGTTTGTTCTATGCTCTCACTCTGTCTTCTGTTATTTACGACACATCTGGTCTCACTATCTGTGGGACATTCCATTCAAATGGCCTCTGTATTCTTCCAGATTTCAGACCATTTCTAATTAACCATTAAGTCAGTATCTCACATTCTTAGTTCTAACACATTAAGAAACAGTAAAAGAAGTTCATAAAACTGATCTTTTTCCCGTTTCTCTACGATTAAGATTGACTGAGATCAAGTTTTAATGTTTAATCTGTACTGTGTTCGGTGGAACCACAGCACCTCCTGATGGTGAGTCCTGGTACAGTTGGACGAGAAATATTCTGTTTAATATGTTCATGGTTATAACAAGTAAATGTCTCTGATATGTCTTTGTTTTAACAATTATTAAGCTAGAACTAGGAGAAATATGTATACGTGATTTTAATCACGTCATAATCCTTTTCATGATAGACAAAGTACATCTATTGAGCCATGGTGAGAGTCTGTGAAAGGTGAAGCACGGTTTAGTTTAGTGAGTTTCTGTGAATCTTCACACCTCCACTAAATCTTGGAGACAAAAGCCGGTAAGCCCCGCCCAGACACGCCTCGATTTGTAAATAATAAAACGGAGAGATCACGTCTCTCGAGTCCAGTTTAGTGTTTTTCAGTTTTTTAGTTTTCAGTTTTAGTTTTTCAGTTATTCTTTAGTTTAAGTTTTCTTTTGTTTTAAAGTTTCTTTTGTAACTTATTTTTGAAGCTCTTTACTTTACTTTGAAACACGCTCCAAGACAGCGATCTCAGCAGAAGTGCTCACGCGTTGATTTTTCTCACTTTATATTTTTCGCAGTATTGATTAGCTTCTTTTATTAAGTTTGTACCAGAACAAAGTTCTGTTTTAATTTGTTTTATACAGTTAAGTATCGTAACCTGCTTCTGAAGAAGTGAACTTAATTTAGATTATCTTGCATTAACTAACAACGGAAGATCCGCCTGATCAACGTATCATCCTCAGTTATTTTATTCAAGAAGTTAAATTTAGTTTACAAAGTCAGAGCCTGAGAACCACTCGAAGCAACGAAGAAGAACATCTTTATCAATCATCATCACGACACTACAGCAACTTGCTGTGTCCGAGACCGTGCAAGCGGTTTTCCAACGAAAGACAGACTCTTTGATAAGCCCCCAGCGATCGCTAGCGGTACCATCCCGCTGGGCATTGAGCCAAGATCTGCACCGGATCGGTACGGGACCAGCTGCCCTCTTCCTAAGACAACGGACCGAGGTGCCCAACCGACTGACACCGGACGAGCTGACCCTCGGCCATTGGACGGGTCCATGGCACTGGTCCGACCACCCATTGGTCCGACCTCCCATTAGTTCGACCTCCCATTGGTCCGACCTCCCATTAGTTCGACCTCCCATTAGTTCGAACTCCCATTGTTCCGACAATCGGAGTAATGAGAGTTCGAACTAATGGGAGGTCCTCATTAGTTCGAACTGGACTAATGCATCTGTAATCTAAACAGACAGGTCGGATATTTGAGAGCTGCCAACTTGAAATTAAAAAATGTCCTTTCACTGTACAGTCTGTGTTTGAAATAAAGCGGAGTAAAAACTCTTTGGAAACAAACCAGAAAAATCTCTTAACCTATTTCTGCCTTATGGCAATTTACTTTTTAGCATTTTGCAGAAATGTGCAACTGCTGATTTAAAATCAAAGGTGCCAGATCTCTCCACACCTCGCAATCGTCCATTCGATTATTCCATTCAATCTTGCAAAGGAAAACAAAAAACAAAAACAAAAAAACGGTCAATATTTATTTTTTCTGTATATAATACGTTATAATTACCTAACTCGAGCCATACATCTCTATTATTAATGATATGTTCATGAATGGAGAGACATATCATGAAGTTGCGAGAAATGGGTGTCCAAATTCTCAGCTGTTTACATTGTGTTTATCTCTCTCCGCTCACCGAGGCTGCTGAGCAAGGAAAAGCCCGACGTTACAGCGTATATTAATTTATGTAATTATTCATATAGGCTCCACCTGTCAATGAGACACACATGAGAGAAGAGGTGCAGTTTATTGTGTTTCACCGGGGAGGAGCTGTCATTACGCACGGCTTTTACGCACTGCTGCGCGCTCATTATAGTGTCCATAATTAAACATTGAAAAAAACTTCACAAACACAATAAACCGCACGTACTCTTACATGTGTGTCTCATTGACAGACAGGTGGATCGGGTTCTCTCTCTCTCTCTCTCTCACACACACACACACACACACACACACACACACACACTCACTCACTCACACACACGTGTATACATGTGCGCTATCTGTCTCTCTCTCGCTAGAAAAGTTGATTTATTATTTATTATTTGGTTTCCCTGTTTATTATTTGTTCTGTTTTTAGCTGAAAACAGGAAAACAAACACCAATGTTTCATTTTTTGGTTATAGAAAAACGAAATATTGACCGTTTTTTTAAAAAAATTTTTACTTTGCCAGGTTGAATGGAATAATTCGTTTTGCGCACGCTGGAAACGGGGATTTTTTTTTGGCCCACTCAGGTTAGATTTAGCTGAAATCTGTAATGAGAATCAAACAATGTTTGGTGACCAAGATGCGGTTGGAGACAGGATTTCTAATGATCACGTGACAAAATATTGCAACAATTGAAAATGAACTTTAATAGAACAAAACATAAATAACAAACAAATACAACTGAACAACACTCCTTCTCCCTCCTCCTCTCTCTCCTGCCTGTCTTCCTCTCTCCTCCATCCTCCTCCTCTCTTTCCTCCCTCCTCTCCTTCTTGCACCTCTCTCTCTCATCCACACATCCCCTCTCTCCCTCCCCTCTTGCCTCCCTGCTCCTCTGTCCTCCCTCCTCCTCTCTCTCCTGCCTGTCTTCCTCTCTCCTCCATCCTCCTCCTCTCTTTCCTCCCTCCTCTCCTTCTTGCACCTCTCTCTCTCATCCACACATCCCCTCTCTCCCTCCCCTCTTGCCTCCCTGCTCCTCTGTCCTCCCTTATCCTCTCTCTCCTACCTCCCGCCCCACTCAAAGAAAATTGTGGAGGCAGTGCAGAACTGCATCCCAGTACTGCCTTAGGTTTCTGACCCCTTGACTGTAGTCCCTTTTGACACGAGCAATGGTCTCCTCCAAGCGCCGCCACTTTCTTCTTTGTGTGGGACGGGCTTGTCCTTGTCGGGCAGCTCTGGTGGTGACCTCCACAAGACGCTGCTCATCTTTCAGGTGCCTCACAAAAATCCAAAGGCTGGGATGATGCCTCTGAATTCTGCTGTTCCACCTGCGGTGAAAAGCTAAAACAGCAATAAAAACATTGATGATTACAGTAATAACACTTTCAGTTAGTCATCCTCTCAACGAAAGGAAATCATTTCTGTGTGTCTGTGGGTAGCTCGTGTGTGTGTAGCCTGTGTGAATGTGTGCATTAATCCCTCTGTTCAGCATCTCTGTTAAGATGAATAACACAAATCTCCCCACAGAGCGCGAGCCTGGCACAGAGGTGCGCGCTCTGGCGCATCTGGCACAATCGGTTAACGGCACCGAGAGGAAACTGGCTCCGCTCCGTCCGTGTGTGTGTGTGCGCGCGTTTCCGAGAGCTCTCTCTCTCTCTCTCTCTCTCTCTTTCAATTTGCTTTATTGGCACGACTGTGATATACAATGTTGCCAAAGCATTGGGACAGCAGAGTTAAAACAAACTCTCAGAGAGAGAGAGAGAGAGAGAGAGAGAGAGAGAGAGAGAGAGACGCATGCTCGCAATGAAAGCGCTTGTCAGAAAGTAGGGATGACAGGTCGAACTAACGGGACCACCCATTGGTTCGACCTCCTATTGGTCCGACTTGTGGTTGATTTTGTCGGAGTAACGGGAGGTCGAACCAATGGGAGGTCGGACCAGTGGGTATTTTGTCGGAGTAACGGGAGGTCGAACCAATGGGAGGTCGGACCAATGGGCATTTTGTCGGACCAATGGGAGGTCGGACCAATGGGAGGTCGGACCAATGGGCAGTTCCCCATTGGACAGGGACTGCCAGCTAGAGCCGCAAATCACCCGAGGGAATCCGCCGCCGCGGACTCCGCAACTCTGCTAAGAAAGTAGGCTCTCCATCACTCACAACAGCTGGATTCACACATGATACATGAGATGGTGTCTATGGCTCTGATTCTGATCTTTTAACATAAGAGAAATTCGGTTAGGGTCTCGTTAGTATTAAAATTACTCCCGTAATATTTAAATGCTTCAACCTAACTCGTGATCTCACCATCAGCCCATATTTCCACTAGTAACCCATTACTTAGTTATTCCACATTTCCTGTTACCTGTTGTTATTCATTTAAATTGCCATTTCATTTATTTAATCTGAATTATTTAGTCAATAAACATATTTAACCGTATGTCGTTGTCTGTGCAGGTTTGTTTTTAATGTGGAGAACCAATGGATATGTGTAGAATTCACTACTTCATTTATGAGATTGAATAAATTGATCTGAAATTGATTAGAATTGATACAAGTTAAACTTGTCCAGTCGAATTTGATTAATTACCTCCGGATTATTCAAAGAGACAAAACAACGGAGGTGGTGCCCCATTAACGAGTGTTTCATTCATCGCCAGTGATTAATAAATTACATTTATTATTAGTGTATCTCCTACACTGTCGTGTAACGGGATTGTGGGAGCCATTTTGAGCAAGAGAGAGAAAGTTATTTTACCGTGATTTCTCCCTGTGTGTGTGCGCGCGCGAATGAGTGTGGGTGTGTGTGGTGCGCATGTGCTAATGCATTCTCCATGTAATAGCCTACATGCTAAATGTATTTTATTTTTTTTTGTGTTAGGCATTTTGTGGAGAGGATGATTAACTCACTCACATCCATATTGTTTTATGTCGCCATCATACAGGTATGTGTGTGGTTGCTCAGCTTCCATTTGTTATGTTCGTAGATGTTTAGTTGTGTGATTCACTGTGTGGAAAGATGTGATAACTTTTAGGAGATAGTGCTGCATAGTCAGTCTGCGCTGTTCCTGACTGAGACAGGCATTTTGTGGAGAGGATGATTAACTCACTCACATCCATATTGTTTTATGTCGCCATCATACAGGAATAAAACTCCAGTGTGAAACCACCCCTGCGTCCCGTGTTATTGTGCACAGAACACAACGCAGTGTAGTCAGGGCCTGCAGACCGCACCGGCTACACAAACACATCCTTTTACTATAGCAATTAAATAAGGCAAAACACTGTATTCGATTACTCGATTAATCAATGAAATAATCGATAAAATAATCGATATGGATTATCCTACAGTGTAGGATGCAAGTACTCGTGGAAAAAAGTGGTATCGATGCATCCCTAATATTAACTTTGAACTTAACTTGACACGATGTCGACGGACAAGGAAAGCTAAGTTAATGCTAAGGTTAGCTACAAAGCTTCGACACAGAGACAGACAGAAAGGCACAGCCAAAACATGAGTTGACGGTTAAAAAGTCTTACCTGTAATAGTTGTTGTGTTTTCTCGTGCTCTATTTTGTTCTTTATCGTTATTTCCTCTTCGTACCGTCGCTCGCTGTCCTGGTGCCGCTGCCTGAGTCTCTCAATCCACCGCAGTTTGTGCTGATGAGCCATGGTATCAACGATGCAGTCACAGGCGTCGGGGAAAGTGCATAACCTTTTTGTGAGACTTCATATTACATTTTTCTTTTTCTTTTGTGGTCTCCGAAGGAGTCGTAACTCTTATATGATCTTGAAATGTTTCATTATACCTACGGGGGTTCAGCAGTCCAAGACATTAAATTAAATATTTCTCATGAATGCAGCATTAGCTGCCAGGTGCGGTAACTGGTGTCGCCCCTCCCCAACCCTCACAGCTCCGCTGACCTGACAGTGAACCTGCAGGGACCAAGTAATATTGCATGAATTTGGCTTGAGTTGAGAGAAAGATCCCAGCAGAACTATGCTCTTTAACTTATGCTGTTTGTTTTGAACCGAGAGTATTATATGATTTGTATCAAATACATATCTTACAGTTATATATTTTGTGATATTTGCAAAAAATTATTTTATATTTAACGTATGTATATTTATAATATATCTATGAGCTCCTGATACTGTGATTTTAGTATTTTAGGTCTGTCACCTCATTTTGAAAGTAAAAACGAAAACAGCTTAAGTTTCATCCCCTCTCCTAACTTCAGTTCTCTCCTCAGCCACCTCAGCTGTGAACTCTGAACACAGACACAGGCTCTGTGTTTCTCTCCCTCTTCTGTTTATCTCCTCTCCCCACTATATATATTCAGGATTCAGATCTGGTTTATTATTATTTATTATTTTATAAACTGCACTTAAGCCTTTTGTGTTTTTATATGCAATGACTATGTCTTTCTGTCTATCTATCTATCTATCTATCTATCTATCTATCTAGTCAAGCATCATAACAGCATCCTCTGACCTTAGACCTTCACCAACTGAGGAAAAACTACCAAGAACACCCCTAACCGGGAAAAACAGGAGAAACTAGTGCTATATTTTTAAAATTCATCAATAAAGTGCATTAAATTTGGCTTGAATTTTGACATTTTTTTTCATTTTTCATCATTTTCACCAGCATTTTTCTAGTCCACATCACATCACATTTAAAGCAATTTTGAATTCAATGAATGAAATTTTATTTTTATCTGAACAACACCGGCATTACCAAGGCAACGCACTTATCGATCCATGATAGACTGTGCCTTGGGCTGACATCAAAACCTGGAAGATTAATGTTGGTATCAGTCATATTAATGTGGTACAGAATACATTCTAGATGATCGAACCTGATTGCAAAATCGATGGTGTAAGTGTAACAACTGCATCTCCATGACAACTGAGAGGGAGAGCGTGTGGTGTCCAGAGCTCCAGTTTTTGTGAATTATTCAAAAAAAGAGACTGGAAAACAGGAGGCCTGACTGGCCAGACCAACCCCGAACAGTGACATTAATCTTCCAGGTTTTGACGTCAGCCCAAGGCACAGTCTATCATGGATCGATAAGCGCGTTGCCTTGGTAATGCCGGTGTTGTTCACATAAAAATAAAATTTCATTCATTGAATTCAAAATTGCTTTAAATGTGATGTTATGTGGACTAGAGAAATGCTGGTGAAAATGATGAAAAATGGGAAAAAATGTCAAAATTCAAGCCAAATTTAATGCACTTTATTGATGAATTTTAACAATATAGCACCGTTTTATTCAATGTTGAAAACAAAAAAAAGCTGTTAAGACCTTTTAGTTATAAAGAAAATATGATTAGCTTAATATAACATAAGCTCTGACATTCTAAACTATATATATAATATTTTTGTTTTAGCCTATTTGTTTTATTTTTAATTTGCTGGTAACAGCAAACTCGACCAATCAGACACGTCGCTGATAAACGTTAGGATTATGGGTAATGTAATGCTTCTCCGTGATATGACATTGAAAATAAAACGTGTTTTCTTAAGTTGATATTATACGGGACTTGTGGACTCGGCAGAAGCACATACAATCGTTACACAACCTCATAGCTGGTGGTAAGTCTGCCTTGGATGGTTACAACGTTATGACTAATAATCAGATCTTTTTTGTTTGTTTGTTTTTTCAAAATATCGATTACATTTGCACTTCCGGGATCTATGAGCCACCACCCACATCTTTGAATCCGTGTGTCCACCACGACACGGATCCTAATTGACTTTCAGTGGATACTGTTTGCGTGGTGACCACACGGAATTTAACACATTACGTGCGAGGAGCATTAAGAGGTCATGCTTATTTCACGCATTTCTGTGAGATCAGGTTGGAATCATAGTATCAATACTCCATTGATGATGGCTTTTTACTAGTCGTCAGGCATGAGCTAAACTCCGAGTTAACATACTGAGAGTCGACTGAAGTAACTCAGATCAGCTGTTCTGGAACTGAAAACTCAGAGTTTCACACGTTTGTAATTAATTGTAATTGCAATTGTAGTGGTAAATTTGATGCCTGCACACCCTACTCTCCCCCAAGATATTAAATCACCTTTTGCCTGCTACCCATTTGTATATTCTAATGTCTAGACCTTGCCATTTGTTAATTCAACCTCTTTTGTATCTTACCCAACTTCCTACCTTCTCACCAACATGCTAGACTTCTAAATGTAACTTGTTAATTCTACCTCTTTTGTATCTTACCCAACTTCCTACTGTCTCACCAACATACTAGTCTTTTAAATGTAATTTGTTAATTGTATCGTCTGGACCCCTCAATTCACACCCCAGGATATTGATGCCAATACACGTGAAAGGTGAAAAGACTTCCTGAGTTAGGGGCTGACCCCACAGCAAACAAAAGGTGTAGCCACACCCAAGAGGTGGGCTTTTCCTAAAGATATAAATGTTCAGATTTCTTTGTAT
Organism: Pagrus major; assembly: GCF_040436345.1. Classification (NCBI taxonomy): domain Eukaryota; kingdom Metazoa; phylum Chordata; class Actinopteri; order Spariformes; family Sparidae; genus Pagrus; species Pagrus major. The sequence continues at coordinate 4,711,451 of NC_133235.1, read as the reverse complement.
TAAAGGTCTTTCTTCATCCTGAACCACTCGCGTGTTGACTGACCTTTTCTTTGCAAGGAAAATAAAACTTCGTCGGCCGACAGGTCTCTATTTCATTTTTCACCAACAACAAAGAATTTCCACGACACAATCCACTATTGTTGTGCTGGATCGTTATTGATGCTGCAGCTGAAGAGAGTTGCAAGGTTGTTGTTGTTGTCATAAGGTTGTTGTTGTTGTCGTCATGAGGTTGTTGTCATAGAATGGATCTGTTTCCCGTTGTGGCCTTCAGTGGTAGCCTACTGAGCTCTTTGCTGCTCCCTCCCTGTTCGCTCATTTGCTCTGATCTTGGTTTTGCCAGCTCATGACATTTATTTTATTATTTTCATTTAGGCTTGTGTGATTGCTACAATGCATGGATCCCTGATAAACACATGAGTAACAAGAGAAAGTACTGTAGTTTTCCTGGTGTGCAGCCTTTCTATTAAATGGTGGTGCCCCACCATTTTTTTTTACATGTAAAAATGCCACTAAATATATACCTGTGCTTGACTAGTCCAACACACCTATTAACTGCAGGGGATTAGGTGAGTGACAGTAAAAAGAGGAAGAGGGGGACTGAATTATACACACAAGTATTTTTATGATCAAAATAGTTGAGTGAAAATGTTTCTCAAACCACTAAAAAAGTCAAAAGCATGCTCCTATAAACAAAATGAAAGAGGGGTTCAGTGGTACTATTGACAGATTAAATTTTATTCACCTGCTTTTAGTGAAGTGGTAAAAATTCCCATTTCCATGAATGCAGCATTAACTGCCGAGAGAACTTTGCAGGTGCGGTAACTGGTGCCGCCCCTCCCCCACCCGCACAGCTCTGCTGACCTGACGGTGAACCTGCAGGGACCAAGTAATATTGCATGAATTCAGCTTGAGTTGAGAGAAAGATCCCAGCACAACTTTGCTCTTTAATTTATGCTGTGTGTTTTTAACTGAGAGTATTACATGTTTTATATCGAATTAACATCTTACAATTATGTTTTTTGTGATTTGTGCAAAATTTATTTTATATTTAATGTATGTATAATTATAATATACTGTAGCGTTGCGGGGTAGCTGGGTAGCTAATGGTAGAATGGGAGGAGACGAGATCAAAGTTGCTAGCTCAACTGAGCCCAGTTGAGATGTCCCCCGGAAAACAACAAAACAGCGTGGCTAACCCTCTCAACTCAGGAACTGTTCTCTCGCTCGCTCACACACTTTTTCCCCCGGTCACCGAACAACAGAGACTCCTCCCTGTCGTAACACTGTCGTAAAAACACACATCATCCCCTCCCTTCCCTGAACACATGTGTACGGCCCCTACCCACTACGGTGGACACCTCCCTCAATTTAACACACTGTACACATAACATCAGTAAATCACCCAGCGTTACAATATCTTTGAGCTCCTGATACTGTGATTTTAATATTTAGGTCTGCTACCTCATTTTGAAAGTGAAAACCTGACTTTGGAGTTAATTTGAAAAAACTCAACAGCTTGTTAAGTTTCACCCCTCCCCCACCTTCAGTGCTCTCCTCGGCTGTGAACTCTCAACGCAGACACTGGCGCTTTGTGCTCAGCCGTCTGTGTTTCCCTCCCTCTTCTGTTAATACTCCTCTCTCACTTTAGATACTGTATGTATGATTCAGATCTGGTTTATCTCTGATGTTTATAATTTGTGATCATCATTCACAAATCTGCCATCCTCACCAGTTTGCTGTCTGTGGGGGAAAATTGCTATTAGCTGCTACTTCCATAATATAGACAGCAACCCATGCAGTTACATGATCTTCCTTGTTTTTATTCCAGTGCAGTAATATTAGAAATCAAGAATGTTAAACAACTTACTAACCAGACCAAAGAAACAATAAACACTAATGATTTTGGTACAACTTAAGCTTTCTACAACACACAGCCTGCTGACTGAAGACTGTTAATTAACCGTCCTAGACCAGTTTGATGGTTTATCCATACCTGTCACATGAGAAATCTACCTAATGGTATTTATATGGATGTCATGAATATTTTGACCTTTTAGGATCATGGTAGTGATATAATAAGTAGTTTTAAGTCAGCATGCAGACTTTACTCACTGCTCAATATCCTTACAACTGCATACGAAAAGGTGAAACTAACGCTGCATGTCTCAGTTCAGTTTTTAACACAGGATTTATTACAATTACTAGGTCCCATTAGCTGCCTTCCTGCTATCTTGTTGCAGTACATTTTTTCCACTCTTCCTCCATCTTTTGTTAGTTCCACTAGCTTATGAAGCTGAGAAGGAGCCAGCAAGGTGTCAGCCATAAGATTAAGGCCCACCCAAACAGGACTATCCAAACAGAAAGTTTTGGGGCTATTACACTTTAGACAACAGAAAAGGGCTGAAGGGCACTTAAGAGTCTTCATGTCAGGGTTATAGACAAATTTGGCAAGTGATTTGTGTATCCCACCATCTTGCGGCTGTCACAGTTCATCTCTGCCTCACCACTCTGCACCTGCCTGCTTCAATCTGCCAATCAGACACACCCCTCTCATCAAGCCAACTCCACTCACCTGTGCTCTCTGCTCTGCTCTGGCTGCATTTAAGCCCCAGCTCCACTCTCACTCATTGCCAGATTGTTCTCGATGCTTGCACCAGACTCTCCAGCGTTTCTCTGCCTGATCTCCCGGTTTCGACCCCGCTTGCCTCCGACCATCCTGCCTGACCGATCTCCTGGTAATCACCTCAGCCTTCCGTCCCCGACCACGATCCTCGCCTGTCCCTTTCTGGATTCTGCCTGTCTGCTCCCTTGGCTGTCCGGTGATTACCTGATTCAGCTCTGCATAGTGAGTGTCACTCTCGTCTCCTCTGTGGCATCCTGCAGTTCTGTGGCTCTGATTATCCCTTCACTGAGTGAGTATAAGACTGAGTTTCACGGACGTGACTCACCAGTATCCTGGTTTGGTTCGGCTGAACCTAATCTACAATCCCCACCAGAGACTGTTAAAGGCCAGCGGCCAGAAGACAGACTGTTTTGCCTACTGCCCTTGATTCCTGCACTTGTGAAAATAAAGTTTGTTACCAACGATACCCGCCTGTCTTTGTGCTGCTATTGGGTCCAAACCAAACCCTTTACAGCGGCGGTGCCATTGCTGCGGTGACGTGTTAGTCATTGTAAACTGACTCTCTATGACATCATCATGAATACCTGGATTGATGATTATGTTTGTGGCCTCCAGTAACTGATGAAGGTATCTTAAATGAAGACCGATATTAATTTAGGAATTAATCATTTGTTTGAGTGATAAGCAGGAAAGAGTAATAGGGAGATAAGAGACTGTATCATTAAACACTGTGTATATAGCATACGTTATGTGTGCTGACGTTAGCTAGCAGTAACATTTAATCATATGGACAGGTAACGTGACTAAAAAATACAACAACACGTGTTTGTGTTTTGTTTTAGATATTCAAGAATATTTTATTGATTGCCTGACTGATGACCAGAAAAACGGCAATTACAGGTCTCTGAGGGACAAAATTACCTGAGCTCTAGATGGGTCGGCCATATTTTACACCGCCTTTTAGACAACAATCACATCATATTGAAGGGATCAGTGAGACATTCGCAGACCATCCACTGTCACCACGATGTGGAAGTAACCGTTAGAAGGTAGAGTAACCAGGTTGTACAGGTCAGTGACTGCATGGCTGGCAGAGGCTGCTGCTACAACCACACTGTACTGTCTAAAACATGGACAGTCCTCCTGAACTAAGGGGCAGTGTATTTTGCATATAGTTTTGTTCCAAAGTTTTCTGCTGTTATTGGAACAGCCGAGGACAGCACATGTCCTCCCAGCCTTCCTAGACATATTCCCAGAAGAGAAAAGGTCAACTTCTTGGCGCTTGCATTCAAATGACCGCTCCGCACAGAGCCCATGGCTGCCTGATTGGGAGCTGTCAGCGCAGTAATGACGGCTGCTTGACTTCCGGTTATTTCACCGAATTCATCTATAGGAACAGAAATGACGACTGGAGACTTCTGGTGTAGCGACTGATGGAGTAGGACACGCCTCTCTGAGCTCCTGCAACAACCTTCACAAAATTCAATCTTAGGCACACTTTTTGTATCTTTTTTCATCTTTTTTTGGTGTGTGTTTTCCCCACCACCATAATCTCAACTTAACGCCGACCTCTCACTGATCAAAATGCCTACAAAAGCTAAACCAGCTATACAACCACCGCGGCCCACTCCGCCCGCCTCATCCCCGCCTCGTAGTAGCTCCCCCTCCTGCTCGAACAGAGCCGCAGGCGGCACTCCTCGCCCCGACTTTAAGGCCGAACTGCTCTCGTCACTCCGCGTCGAGATGGCGGCTATCTTCAAAACCGAGCTTCAAGCGGCCTTGACCGAGAATTTGTTAAACATCAAGACTGAGCTACGGGCAGTGAAGTCGGAGTTATCTGACAGTATTACAAACATCCAGTCTGATGTGTGCGCTCTGAAGGGCACCATAGGTGAAATGGAAACATCGCTTTCCTCCTGCACTGACGACATTACTACCTTACAGGCTAAAGTGGAGCATCTGTTAACAGAACTGATAAGATTGGACAATAAATGCAAGGATTTGGAGGCGAGATCTCAGCGCAATAACATACGGTTAGTGGGAATTCCTGAGGATTTTTCCACCTCTTCTACTGCTATAGCTATTTCCTCTCTGCTCAAGGAGGCACTTAAGCTCGAGAAGGAGCCTCTCGTAGACCGCGCTCACCGTACTCTCCAGCCGAAGCCGAAACCCAGTGAGCGCCCCCGCCCCATAGTCACTCGTCTACACTATCATATGGACTGTGTGGACATATTGCGCCGAGCCAGGGCCCAGCAACGGATCAAGATTGGAGACATGAGTTTCTCTATCTTCCCCGACTATACTCCGAGGACGGCTCGTGCCCGAGCCGCCTTTAATGATGTCCAATGCCAGCTCCGTGAGATACCAGGGATACGCTTTGGACTGCTCTACCCAGCGCGCCTCCGGGTTACACACAACGGTGCAGAGAAGGAGTTTAAATCACCAGAAGAGGCCAGCGCATTCATCAGGTCGCTGGACTCGTAAGGGAAATAAGATACACAACACTGATGTAGTGACTCTTCACAATTAATATTGACAGTTATTACTTTTTCAATTCATATGGACGTGTTTCACGCCTTCACGGGTTGTGTTTTGTTCTTTTTTCTTTTCACTCTTCAGTGGTTCTCAGTTTAACTTGGACTTGATTAGTGCCTTGTTGTCAAATGTTGCTAGGTTTGCGGGAGCTCAAACCGAGGCCTGACTGTTACTATTGGTTTAAAAACCGGAAGTATTTGTTTTAGGGATCCAACTCCTTGTGGAGTTAGCACTGGGTTCTCCATCATTTGGGGATGGGGTCGTTGTAAGTGCTGGGGGGGTTGGTGTTCTGCAAGTGTTTTTGTGTCTTTTTTTTTTTTCTTTTCTCTCTCCCTTTTTTTTCTTTTCTCTTTTTTCTTCCTCTTGGGGGGTCCACATTCAGTCTATTTCTATGTCTAAGAACTTAAGAAATGGCCTCTAATCCTAGTACTTCTGATATCCCACATATTGGGTCTTTTGTGAGATTTTTGAGCTGGAATATTAAAGGCATGGGGAGTCCAATTAAGAGATCTAGGATACTTGCGCATTTGAAACGTCTTAAAGCTGATCTAGTGTTTCTACAGGAAACCCACATGCGCACCAAAGATCAGGTCAGACTTAAATGTCCTTGGGTTTCTGAGGTGTTTCACTCAAATTTCAATTCTAAAGCCAGGGGGGTTGCTATTTTAATTGTTAAGTCAATTCAGTTTTCAGCTTCTAAGGTTATATCAGACAAAAATGGCAGATACTTAATTGTTACAGGTACACTATTCCATGTTCCCATTTTATTAGTTAACATATATGCCCCCAATTTCGATGATCCACATTTTATGAATAAGCTTTTTGAATGTCTTCCCACGTTGAATAACAATCTCCTTATAATTGGAGGGAACATGAATTGTGTAATCGATCCCAATTTAGATCGCTCTAACCCACGAACTCTGACCCCATCATTAATGTCGAGGTCTCTTTCCGATTTCATGTCCAAAAATGGTTGCATTGATCCTTGGAGATTTTACAACCCTCACACCAAGGAATATTCCTTCTTTTCACAGATGCATCAGTCTTTCTCTCGGATTGATTATTATTTTATTGACGCTAAACTAATTCCTAAAGTACTTACTGTTAATTACCACCCTATTGTTATTTCTGACCATGCCCCTCTTTCTTTAGATATTCAGTTTTCCTCACAACCCCGGTACTCAACACCTTGGAGGTTCAATACATTACTTCTTTCAGATGATAAGTTTAATAAATTTATTGCAGCTAAAATTGATGATTTTATTGCTATAAACAAAAATGACATGGACCCAGTCTCATGCTCACTGCTCTGGGAATCGTTAAAAGCGTACCTACGGGGACAAATAATCTCCTACTCTGCCCACTTGAACAAGTCCCGTAAAGCCAAATTGAAAGAACTCTCTATTAATATCACTAAATTAGACCAACAACTTGCTACCTGCCCCTCTCCCAGTTTATTTAAACAACGTGTTGAGCTGAATTTGATTTTATCACCACTAATGATGCAGAGCGACTTCTCTTACGATCACGCGCCACATATTATAAACACGGTGATAAGGCAAGCCGGCTTCTAGCTCATCAGCTACGTCGCCAGGCAGCCTCACGTATGATTCCCCAGATAAAAGATTCTTCAGGCACATTGCATAGAGATCCCACCACCATTAATTCTGTTTTTCACTCATTCTATTCCTCTTTATATAAGTCTGAATCTCCACTTGACACTACTGAAATGAACTCGTTCCTAGATAGCCTCAATTTCCCAGTGATAAACCCAGACTCTGCTAAAGAACTTGACTCACCATTAACGGTAGAAGAAATTATTCTCGCTATGAGAAACATGCAAAATAACAAAGCTCCTGGCCCTGACGGATTCCCAGTTGAGTTTTTTAAAAGATTTCAGGATAAACTGTCGCTACAACATGGTACTCTCCCTCCCACTTTAAGACAAGCCTCCATAAGTCTCCTATTAAAAAAAGATAAGGATCCGGTTCTCTGCAGCTCCTACAGACCTCTCTCATTAATAAATGTGGATGCTAAGATCCTTGCGAAAGCTTTGGCCTATCGCCTGGAAAATATTGTACCAACTATTGTTTCAACTGAGCAAACTGGATTTGTTAGGGGCAGCAGCTGTTCTTTAATGTCCGTACTCTATTAAATATTATCTACTCTAAAACTACCACAGCAACACCTGAAGTAGTGATCTCGGTTGACGCTGAAAAAGCATTCGACAGGGTTGAATGGGACTATTTATTCATTGTACTAAAGAAATTTGGGCTGGGAAATGTGTTCATTTCGTGAATACGTCTCCTCTATACATCTCCACAAGCTAGTATCTCCACCAATAACATCCAATCCAGTTTTTTCACTCTTGCCCGTGGCACCAGGCAGGGGTGTCCTTTATCTCCCCTACTGTTTGCACTAGCTATAGAGCCCTTGTCAATCTTTCTGAGGTCCTCTTCAATTTTTACTGGGATTTCACAATTGGGCACAGAATTTAAGTTATCACTTTATGCTGATGATTTATTGCTGTATGTCTCAGATCCTGTCCTTTCCATCCCAACAATTTTATCTACTTTTCAGAGATTTGGATCATTCTCAGGCTATAAAGTAAATATCTCTAAAAGTGAATGCTACCCTGTCAATGCTTCAGCATCACAGCTCAAACAGTCTGACATCCCTTTTAAATTGAGCCTGCCTGGCTTTAAGTATCTAGGGATCAGTGTAACCAGAATGCTAAACAATCTTTTTTCTGCTAATTTCCTGCCTTTAATGTCTAAAATTAAATCTGACCTCCAAAGATGGGGAAGCTTACCTCTCTCGTTAATTGGAAGAATTAATGCAGTCAAAATGAACATTTTGCTCAAATTTCTATTTTTGTAAATTCAATGGCGGACTGTCACTTCTAAATTTTCAATTGTATTATTGGGCAGCACATATCCACAAGATTTCATTTTGGTTCAAATCAGTTGATCTGCCATGGTGTGATTTAGAGGTGCAGTCATGTGTTTCATCCTCCCTAACTGCCTTACTTACCTCTTCTATTCCATCCAACCTCTCTGGCTTTAAAAATAACCAAGTGGTTCGCTCCACAATTTGGTATCAATTTAGGAGGCACTTCAAATTTAAGTCAGCGTCTACTTTAGCTCGTTTATTGAGGAATCATTTATTTCGACCTGCATTTACAGATTCAACCTTTTTTGCATGGCATAATGAGGGCCTGAAATGTTTTAAAGACCTTTACAAGGTTGGTATTTCTCGCAGCTTTACAGATCTCTCAGGAGAATTTCATCTCCCACCCTCTCATCTTTTTCGTTACTTTCAAATTAGACACTGTGCTAACGTTTTGTTTCCAGTTTTTCCCTCATTACCACCAAGTCTACAGTGGGAGGAGCTTCTAAGCCACGACCCACTTCAGAAGTCACTCATCTCTAAAGGTTATAATGAAATCCTGTCTTTTGATTGCTCACAAGTTATTAAAGTCAAGGCTGTATGGGAACAAGAACTGGGTCTACATCTGGAAGATGACTGGTGGGACACTGCTCTTCAGAAAATTTACACTTGCTCAGCCTGCGCTTGTCTCACACTTATACAATTTAAAGTATTGTTTAGAGTCCATTATTCCAAAACTCGACTGTCACAAATCAGTTGCTTATTTATTTATTATTCTTTTTTTTTTTTTTGATTTGCACATTGTTTGTCGCCCAATCATGTTCCTATTGGGCCACAAATATAAAATAAGAAAACATCCTAGGAGGCAGACTGTATGTCTTGCTCTTCATTCATCATGATGCACAGTATTTCCATTGTATCGATATGTTTATATTTTCAATTGTGATGCGGATGTGATGTGATACTCAATGTAATTATAACATTGGTTCCTGTTCTAATGTGCCTTACCTCCTAATAAAATATTAACAAAAAAAAAAAAGAATTGACGACTAAAATTCAGATTAACAAGACATTAAGGGGCAAAGGCAGGTTTACTTGGTCAAATATTAAAATACAGATGGAAGCAAGCAGTTAGATACACAGACAAATGGCATATGACAGGCAAGTATGGAGGTCTCAAAACAGACAAAAGGCAATGCACACAGGCAGGTCAACTATCAGGGCTAATAGTTAAATTAAGCTTTATAAGTCTTGGAAGCAGGTTAGCAAGCAGGAGATCAAGTAGGTGATGGGTAGAAGTACAAATACTGAGAAACAGGCAAAGTGGCTGCTCAGGAATGACAAGTTTTTTTCTTTTTTTTTAAAAACCCATTTTTGATGAAACCTAAGGATGAGCAACAGAGGAGGGATCCCACGCCCAGCAGGCAGACATGCAATAGATGTTGTATACAGACAAGAAAACAATTTACAACATGGAATATGGAGTGACATGAAAATGGGATAGTGCAGGTAAGAAGAGCTGATGAAGGCAGCTCCTGTTGGGCAGACTGGGTCACATTCAGGGAAAGCAGGGAGAGCTGGCCAACTTAATGGGAATACTGGTGAGCAGGTGGGTTCATGGTTCATAAGCAGGGAGGGAGGGCAGGCTGGTTTAGAAGCAGGGAAAAGGAGGTGATGCAGGCGATGGTTGGTGCAGAGGGATGGAGCTCTGGAGAGATCTGTGGAAACACAGAGAGAGTGCGAGACACCAATTCCAAACTACAAAGTTATTAGTTTATTAATTTATTATAGATCCCCATTAGTCACTGCCTGTACAACAGATACAACAGAAAATGACAAGACGTGTGAAAGAAAAGGTGGCTACAGTTGAAAGTTGTCATAATATTAAGAAACACTATTTAAAACCAACCAAAAGTCTAAATTAATAAGTTAAATTGCTAGGCAGTACCTACTTGTAGCGCCTACTGATAGTAAATGTTAAGTTAATTAATTGTTGACATGTAATTAGATTTTACAGTTTTAATTATTTCTCTGTATCAAATATAAAAGCAATACTAAAGAGTTTTCATTTTTGGTTGAGTTTGAGTTGAGCTTGTGGACCAAAGCGGTAGTGTTTTGCCTGAAGGAAGACTCCATTTCCCATGAGCACCAGTGCGTAGTAGCGTAAACATCATGATCTTCCGGTCGCGTGCAGTTTGATTGAAAATAACAGAAAACGGGTCCAGCCTACGGCTGTTTTCGAAACCACCTACTACAGTACTGCCTACAACATACTGCGTTAGTATGTACTCTATACTGCATACTGACTGAGTGATTCAGTCTGCTATTGCCGCCTGCTTTCTCCCCCAGAAAATATTCTATTGTAGTCAACAGCTAGAACATGTCATTATGTCAACAGTTAGCTAATATTAAGATATTTCCCTTTCTGGCAAGCAGTGTAGCTACTTATTCAGGGTCATTTAAACCTAATGAATTATGCACAATTATGTCTAACAAATCATCAAATGTTTCTTTAGGTAAACTTGGAATATTTGTAAAACAAGTAAATATGATTATGTGTGCTAAAAAAGAGGAATATTTACTGAAGTAAATGAGAAAATACATTGATTTAACTGATACGGCATTGAAACACTCCCACTGAAAATGAATGTGGGTCATTTTTGACCCATGTTGTGCATTAGAGGGGTAGTGATACAAAATGTGTTTTTATTAAAAAAGTAAAATAAGGATGTTTGATGATCAAAAACAAGTTAATTGAGGAATTCCTGGAATACTATATGATCAAATTAATTTTAAAACTCAGTCGGGTCACTTTTGACCCATGTTGTGCATCAAAGGGTTAATTATTAGTATTAAATATATTGGTCATTATGGACTAAATTTGAAAACTGAGTCATTTTAATGACATACTAGTATAATTATATTGCTACATTTAATACACACACACCTTTCCTCTGCCACCAACAGCACTTTGCTGTTAGGAAGATACAGAGATCTTTCTTTTGAAACTGTTTGTTCCCTGAATGCTGTTCTCTGATTAGTCTTAAATACAGTAGATGGTGGCCTTGCACAGGAATCTGTAGAGTTCGCAGAGGGTGAACAAGGTAGGAAGATACTGAATTTATGGTCAGCATAGTTTTGGGCATGAAATGAGGTCACATTAAAATAAAACAATATCTCTTGACTTCTACAGTATTATTCGAAGTGGAGAGGGTTCTCCGAATACCTGACTGGACCAAGGCCAAAAGGTAACATTCCATTTCATACATTTACATAATTATTCCCAAAGAATTAATAGTTCCAAACAATAACTGTGTACTGGTCTACACATTGTCCTATTATATTAGTTAGGAATGAGTTATGAAGAACCCTTTTAAGGTCTCACGTATGTGTTCTCCTGTACCTAAAGTGTTACCTACTGACATTTCTACAAGGTAGAAGATTGTTTTAACTCTATATGCCTGCTTAAAATCTCCACTGATATTGCAGATATAAAGTGACTAGGGAGGAACTGTTTAGAAGGTGTGGACCACCAGAGGGCTATTCGCCCAATGCTCTGGTGGCCTACTTAAGGAAAGGCAAGAGCCAAAAAGAGGCGCTCATGGCCAAGTTGCACGACTCATAGGTGGACCACGAATCAGGCTGTCAACAAGTGTCAGCAAGTTGTGTGAAGGTAACTGTGAGATTTAGAGGTTAAGAACATGATGTGCGTGGGTTGAATGGGCAGTGAACCACCCATCACTTCACACAGCTGATATAAGAACCTTTTGTAAATAGTCTGGCTAGGCTGAAATTTTGATGTTACCATTAAAATTTTGCACTATTTCGGCAGGATGTGAAGGCATTGAAATTGGTTGTGGTTATGCACAATACAAAAAAATTCCCAGAAATAACTATTGTGTATGACATTGGGCAGTGATTTTATTATTATTTTCTTATTTATTGTAAGTGATTATTGCATCATTGACCTATTCACTGAGAATTTGCCACCAACAGTGGCAACCAACAGTACCAACAACAGGGCGTTGCATACCACCAGTGGTACACTTCACACAGTTTGAGAACCAAGGACATTGGGGCGGGAGTGATCTCACTCAAAGGAGGTTTAACTCTTAGCCCTCTAGATGCCATAGTATCCGCTGAAAGAAATCCCTTTGCCCACAATGTCATGGACAGTACATAGATGTATTTTGCATTAGTGAACCATGTTGTGTATCCCAAAATCTTCAATGGTTACATTAAAAGTTATTTTCCGCCAAGCCACAACTGTCAAAAAGTTGCTTCTGTTGGGAGGTACTGCCGCCCTCTAGCCCACGCACCAGATAGGTGTATGTAATCCTGGCAAAATACAGCTTTTATTTTAATTTTGGTGACCTTTGACCTCTCGCCATCACCCTATAATACTCCAGCAACAGTTTCAAGAATCCCAATAGAATAGGCAGGCTATTGGATTATGTAGCCTAAAAATAAACAAAAAGGTCTATAGGGAGGCACATAGATTATTGACCCTGATATACATATTTTTGGTTGCAGAAAACAGTGAGATAGGAGGTCGGGTAAACATCTTTGTTTATAGAAGCTATCTCATTATTATGTCATATGTTTCTGTAAGATATTAGCCCACTTGAATGAAGAGGACGATTCTGGGATGGGTAGGCCCAGGGAGAATCTGCCTTGCCTTTGTCTTACTGAGAAGTCTTGAATTAACAGGACTTTTCTCTTCCCCAAGTGACATTAGGTTGTAATTATGAAATTTTCATAGATCTTATCAACTAGGCGGACTCATCAAATTCATCAACCAAGACAGGTGCTTTCACATGCAAATCAGAACTCTTTTGGAATGAATGAATCTCGTTTCTGTCCTTAATAGTCCATACTGCATTCTTAGTTTGACAAAAATATAAATTTTTGTATGCTTTTGCACTGTGTATTTATAGAAGAATGTCTGGCCCTTGTGGATGATGTCAGTTACATGGGTTTTAAATACCTCCCAATTCAAAAAATTGGCCAGGCTTGCCTTGAGGAGGACCAACATCTTGAGGCCATCATCAAGGCCCAACACTGCAGGTTCATTAATCTGTTGTTACCAATGCCAGTATGCAAGATTAAAAAGGCTTAGATCTACCTATGCAATACTGTATTACAATACCCCTACTACTGTTCTATATGTCAATAACATCTGTTTTCAACACTTTTGCAGGCAGACACTAACAAAGATGAAGACAGCGATGGAGGCCAACTGGTCCAATTACAGCATTGCTACGCATGGCCTTGGGCCAGAAATGTTGAAGGGTGCTTTTTCTGTAATTGATGTGTGCCTGGCCAAGGCAGAGAACCTCCACTGCCTTCAGAAGTAAAAGTGTCTGGCCAGCAGATCTCTCCATCTCTCTCTCTCCATCCCTCTCTCTCTCTCTCTTTTTCTCTCTCTCCCTTTCTCAAAGTCAAGTCAAAGTGAACTTTATTGTCAATCAGACCATGCAATTAGTGCAAGTAATTACACAGATGATCGAAATTGCGTTTCCTCATACTCCAAATGTGCAAGTAATTTTTTTTTCACACAACATATAACATAATAGTGCACAGAGATTTAAACAAATAACATATACAGACAGACAGTGGGCGTATACATTATACAGAATAAAATATTCACAGTGTGCCAGAATTAGATTCAATTTTGAGGTATGTTACTAAGTGCAATAATAAAAGGTACAACATAGCAAAGTGCAGAATAGCATACTGGGTGTTCTTTGTAATAAACTCTAAAGTATTGAGAACAACCATCTGGTGTGGTGTGGATCTTTTGCTTCCCAGGCCTTCCTCTGAATCTTTTCTTTCCATACCTGGCTCGAGCATACAATATTGGGGTTTATCTTGTGCATATTTTATTCTCACAATATTGTGCAAATAAAGAGCAAAGTACAGACATTGAGTTGTCTTGAGGCTCGAGGACATGTGCGACATGTATGCAAACACATCTTTCTCCAAAACTACAATGCATATGCACAAAGTCGAGTTTTCCTATTAACAATATAGTAGTCCCATCACTGTTGAAGATGGTTATTTCATCTTCAGTTTGCTGATAGAGATGGAGGCTGAAAATTTCTAGTGCTTTATTATTCCGCATTTTTTCAATGTCAATACCTCTCCTGCCTAGCTCCATTCTCACCAAAAGAAGATGCTTGCATATGTTTCCCATCCGGAAATTGGTGCATTCACACGTGAAGTGTAACAAGTTCACTTTGTACGTTGTGTTGGTTGACTGTGATGGCACAGTGCACTGCCCAGCTTCTATGTCCAAATCTGTGCCCACGCCATTTTCAAATAGCAGCACAGCAGCCTGGTGAGCAGCAGAGGTGGATGATGTTAGTTGTCCTGCTTCGCTGAGGTCATCCATGTAGCTGCAGTAATGAAAAACAAGACACAAATTTGGAACTGCAGTAAAATAACAGCCTTTGCCTCAGATAGGACAGTGGGGAGCGACAGGACACAAGTGTGAGAGAGTGTGCCCTACCCAGCTGCAACACAGGCAAGGGCACCATCACAAACTTTTTAATGACACTAATTTTTCATATTCTGATTGGATAGCCAATAACTTGTCATGCAACACCATAAACTCATAACCATATATTGGCCCTTATTGTTAGATAGATTTAAGCTAAATGCAAGTTCGATTGTGTAGTCATTGCCATGGTGATTGTTTTTTAATGCAACAGCTCCATAAAAAATAAAATTCACTTTTAAGACTGTGAGAGAGTGGCACGCTTTGTAAAAGTAACTATGTGTCAGTCTCAAATAATATCATTCTATAACAGGCTGCAATGAAATTGTCATTTGGCTACATCCCCATTCCCTGTTAACTTTGTTGTTAATTTGTTAACTTGGCAACATCCGCATTCCCTGTTAGAGAGATTACTAACCTGTAATACTTCTCGACATCTCCACACAGCAAGAGGAGAAGTTGGTCGACTCTTCTGTTTGCCTGGCCTCGCAGAAACTGGTATTTCAATGTAGGAAGAATCTTTAAGACAGAAAGGCATGAAAATGTGAAAAGCTTGACAATTACAAATCTGACACCCACCATACCATCCGCTCCATACCATCCGCTTCCTATTAAATTGGAGAAAATAATTGAATAGCAAGACGAAATAAACTATCAGTGCACTGTATTTCCATGTATAGTTTTAGGAACATGATGGTAAGGCTGTAACCAACACCTTGATGTTTTAAGCAAACCCTCTGCCTCCCAATATGAAAAGAACAAATGATTGGAAATATTATTGGCAAATGTAAGTAAAAGACCTTTCAGCCTTGTTGTTGGTATCACTGCTACAGTGATAAAATGTTCTTCCAAAGTTGACCCACAGCTCCGCATAAGTAAACCAATTTGTCTTCAGATAAGTTGTTACATGGGGTCTACCCAAAAAGGTGTCGATCTCACTGCATTTCTTGGCAGAGACATTGACAAACTCTTCCTCCTGAGGGGAAAAAATATTTCATCTGAGATGCTTATATACAAACATTAAAAAAAAGCATAAATACTTGTAAATGCACTATTATAATGTACACTACTTAATGCATAATTTGGCCAGGACCACTTAGTTGCACTGGAGTTATGCATGTTAAAAATATAAATATAGTACTGTCAGGCATGCTTTCATTGATGCCATCGCATGAATGACCACCTTTCTTTGTTCAGTTGTCAGGTGACCTCCATCTGTCTTCACAAGCCACCGGTTGACAGCCTATAACAGCATGAATTGCTTCAGATGCACATTAGGGTATATGTCGTGCCAGCCTGTCACATGGCAGTTAGTTTCCATTGCATGGCCAAAAGGGAGTTTATGTTATTGTACTGCAAAGTAACTTGTTGTATATCCCAAATTTTCCCCAGAAAGCTCACCCTAAGATTCCACTGGATACGTGTCCGCTGTGTTACGGCTCCGGTACGGTTTTGCTCCGTCGTCCTCCTCCGGCAACCTCCACCAGCTGCGTTTTGAGTCCGCCACGGCGCAGTTCTGCCAAGCAGCTGGAGTTACGAAACCGAGGAATTCCTGCGATAATTACATAATCACGCACAACCGCAGTTATATGTATGTGTTATAAACACAACAACACGAAGTGTTCCCGACCGAAGGATTAGAAGAAGAGCTTGTATTTGTCTCTTTGAGTTTTTTGTGCTGGCATCAACACGGTGTTTTATTTTAAAAATTAACCGGATGTCATGTTGTTGTTTCGTGTCTGACTTCCTGTCTGCTCTGTGCTGAATTTGGCTGAATTGCTGCGTTGTGCTGCGGCATTCGCCAGAAATAGAGAAACCTGCAATTCCACTGCAGACCACTAGTTGATTGTCCTTACATATACAGTACAGTTGAAGATTCCACTTGTTTACACACCCACTACGTTTTTAAAGAACACTGTTGAAAACACACTGTGCCAAAGATCCTTAGATAGTACTCTGTACCTGCTCAGTTGACCTTTCCTGTTAGTCTATGTCAATGTCAACTGCTCAATATCGTAGATTTACATGTCACAAATAGTGATATCGTATAGTCATCGACTTACCTGAAGCACATGGAACCAACAAAGGAGAAGCTTTGCATTTGGGAAAATGCTTTTGATGGCATTAAGCACTCTCAAGTCACGGTCCATCATCACTGACCTGTAACATTAAAAGAGAAAGAAATGAAAAGAAAGAGAGAAAAAGTTGCACCACACCCAAAAGCATACATTAGACAGAGTATATAGTATACAGTGTAAACATTGTATCAAGAAAATTCAGAATAGAGAGTTAAGAACCTAGTGAGATCCAAAAGTCAAAAGTTGTTGCTCAGTGCAGTAGTATTTTCAGATTCAAACATGCATATTTCCTGTAGTTCTAAATACAAAGGAAAGAACAAATACAGCATAGAAAAAACATTTGTCTGACCTTGGATAGAAGCTTGGGTTACTCGATTGAAGCTTCTGTAGACAGAGGCTTACTGTTGCAGTGGTTTCCTTGCTCAGGATAAAATAGGCAAATGGCACGCCTCTTCCAGTTTTGTTTATCAATAACAGTGCATAAAATGCATACCCGTAGGCTGTTATGCCTTTGTATGAGGCATCCATGAACACCATTGGATGGGGGTTCTCATCCAAAAGTTGCTTTTGGAATGGTGTTTGTACCACTAAAATGAATGGTTGTTCATTGTGAAGTGGCTGATAAAAACAGATGTTGTCTCTGAGCTCCGTGGAAACCAAATGGTCCACACTGGCAGAATCACTGTCACCCACATCTCTGATGTTTTTCTTTAAAAGCCAAATGTCATTAGGGGTCAAGTAAAACCGGCTGTCTTTTTTGTCCACATGCCCATTTTGTTGAGCCCACTCATAGCTTCTTATTAGGATCTCAGAAGTGGAGCAACCCTATTGAAGCCACATTTCGACCAGGGAATGCAGGTCTGGATGGATGCGGTTCCTCTCTTTAGAATTATCCTCGTCATGGCCAGTGTGCTGTAGCATCTTTTGGATTATGGCACCTGATATTCCGGCATCCATGATGACTTTGAAAGAGATGTACGCCTTGCAAGAATTGGCCCCGGTTTTTGTGGCTTCCCCATTGCTTTTGCCTGCAGAATGATTCCCACGATCACAGCCATAGTGATAATAGTCCTGCCGGGGGCAATGCTCCTTCTCCTGCACTTCGTTGATATAACCCTCCATGAACTCCTTGGCATCCCCCCTAATAACAACAACATCTTGGTGGACCCTGGAGTTACGTGGCTTCTTCAACCGTTTTTTAACACCATTCACCCAGTGTGTCTCCATATTCCGAAATTAGAAAAAGACACTGTATACTTGAACATATAGATTTTTGGAGAACCACAGGCTAAGCATCAAACTGATCGGTCCAGAAAATGTTTTTGAATATTTTACTCGGCTCAATTCTGGGAAACAATGGTCTCTGCCCTGGGACCAGATGAGACTAAACAGCCATGAGGAAAATCCTACAAAACAACTTCTGCCCTGAGACCAGAGGAGACAGTTGACTCCCTTTTGTCCAACTACATTGCCTTAAGAACAGAAAAATATGACTTCTGCCCTGAGACCAGGAGGGATTCACCTGCCCTCAGACAAAATTGTGGGAAACAATGGTCTCTGCCCTGAGACCAGGAGAGATTCACCTGCCCTCAGACAACTTCTGCCCTGAGACCAGAGGAGACAGTTGACACCCTTTTGATCAACTATTTTGCCCTGAGAACAGAAAAATAGGACTTCTGCCCTGAGACCAGGAGAGATTCACCTGCCCTCAGACACATTTCTGGGAAACAATGGTCTCTGCCCTGTGACCACATAAGACTAAACAGCCATGAAGAAAAGCCAAATTTATAAATTAGACTACACTGCCCTAAATAGCCATTGTTTTTTGAATACGAGTACAGTAAAGCTTAATGCAATGTACATTGACAAGCTTTCTAGCTCACCTGATTAGCTTGACTAGCTAGCTAGCTTAGCTAGCACTTATGGTTAACATGTATGGGCACACATAATGTTGATAGCACTAGCTCATTAATACTGAAAAGGTGATATTTTTCTGAATTATCTTGTTCTTTTACCTTTCTGTGATAAGAACCGCTAGCAACAGCCACTGCAACATTTTAATGCAAGCTACAACACTAGCGGCTAGCAGCTAGCATGCTTCTGAAACAGTAGGCTAGCCTAAACTTACAAGCTGTGCCATTTCACTATGATTTGAGTGAGGGCAGAAAAAAATCACACATAGCTGCACAATGCTCCATTTTGGAGAAAATTGCTCACATTTTGTTTTTACAAACTTACTTTGAAATGATATCCAGCTGCAGGGCGGAATTTTCGGCAAGCACAACTTCAAAATGGTGGCCCCACCTCTGCTATTCTCTCCTCTCTTGCGATTGGTTGTCAGATTGAACCAATCACAAACGTTTCAGCCCTCAGGACAACTTTGAGTAAAGAAAATTCCCACCTGCTCTGAGCGGTGGAAAGAGTAAAGGGGAAAGGGGTGTTTACTGCCCCATTCTCACCTCTACCTCCCTTTCCACTGCATTCAGCTTGCAGCCCCCGCCCCCTCACTGCCCCCCTTGACATTCACCCACCTCCCCCACCCGACACTCAGCCCCCCTGCTCCAATCTGTCCCTCTCCACTATCCTGGTGAGAAACGAACTGAGGAAGATGAAGGCAAAGAAGGCTACGGGTCCAGATGGGATCAGCTCCAGGCTCCTCCAGTCCTGTGAAGACCAGCTGTGCAGGATTGTGGCTGAAGCTGGGAAAAGTGCCACTGCTGTGGAAAACCTCCTGCGTGGTACCAGTACCAAAGACCCTTCACCCAAAGGACTTCAACAGCTACAGACCAGTTGCTCTCACTTCACACCTGATGAAGACTCTGGAGTGGCTGGTCCTTGTCCATCTCCACCCTCTGGTGGGTCCTTTTATGGACCCACTCCAGTTTGCCTACCAGCCTGGCATCGGAGTGGACAATGCCATCATCTTTCTCCTGGACAGATCACTGTCTCACTTGGAAAAGCCTGGAAGCACTAGCCCCATTCACACTGCCATTTGGATGTGGGGATCGTGCGCCAATTCTCCGCATCAGCCTCTGTGTGAAAGTCTCAGATGCGGCGAGGGGTGAAATTTCGCTGCGCCTCTGATGCGCCTCTGGAGGTAGTGTCAGAGGTAGTAGGCTATCAGAGGCGCAGTATTGGTCAACCGAACCAGTGTGAATGGATAAGCCGGCAGCGCGGAGCGAGGGCGTGTTGATCTGATGGTGTTCACTGATAACGAAACAAGTCCATCACTCAACAAAATATAGAGAAATGTCCCACAAAGCAACATTACAGGACCAAACAACAGTAACATAGTAACTGGTCGTGTCTTTGGCAACTTATGAGGAAACAAATACAGCAGTTATACGTGTAGAAGTGTCTGTCCGACCGACTCTTTGTCACATTTCTGAAAAACAGCATCTGTCCATGGCAAAAAACTATAACTAACCAAGTGTTTGTCGCAGTGAAAAAAGTCACCATGACGGTCAGCCCGCCCACCCGAGACTTCAGTGAACTTTCCCCCAGAAAACAGCATCCCCCCCGCGAGTGAAAGAGTCAGACAGTGTCCTGTTGACTGATGGCGATTATGTAATTATGTAATTTAGAGAAAAACGTAACTTTGTCATTTTCCAGGATGCATGGTGGGTCAGGATCTCAATCGCAGCACATTATAACAGCATCCATATGATTATGAACAGTCATTTTGTGGTGTCCAGGGGAAAGGGGGAGCAACAATTAATAATAGACTGGGTGTTTCAAGAAAGAAAGGAAACAGGAAGATTTGTACTATTAAACTATTTATTTAGACTTAAATGA
This sequence comes from Pagrus major, assembly GCF_040436345.1. NCBI lineage: Eukaryota > Metazoa > Chordata > Actinopteri > Spariformes > Sparidae > Pagrus > Pagrus major. The sequence goes on along the minus strand of NC_133235.1, from coordinate 4,691,032 downwards.
GTCCAATGTTAACACAAAACAACTTCCTTATGGAAGTGACGTGAAAAACCATTTAAACTAGACAAACCACTGATCCAACCCATAACTATGGATAACACTATGGCCGGAGCCCCGAGGGAGTAATGATAACACGAAGAGCACCACACAGCTCTGATTCACGACCGACAGCACCACAACACTATCAGGCGGCTTGGCCCACTGGCCCCATCTGCCCCCATCCCTGCAGCTTTATAGCAATCCACCTGGTTGCTGATGTGCTGCAGGTGTACCTGACCAGTCAGATGGGGAGGGCGGGACCTGGAGCAGGACACAAGAGAGCAGAGGCAAAACATGCACACATAACAGTGGGTACATGCAGATGGACACCGGGGAAACACACGTCATCATCATGACGTGTACCGTCACGCCTCCTTTGGAGCTGCGGCGCCGGCTTTCTGTGTGAATTATACTCTGGTTCGTCTTTTACGCCGGAGCTGCTTGGCTCTGTGTGAACAACCAACGGCGGAGAATTGGAGAACTGCTGCTGCGGCGATAATGCGGCGTCTCTGTGTGAAAAGGGCTAGTGTGAGGATCATGTTCTTTGATTTCTCCAGTGCTTTCAACACCATACAGCCTGCACGTTTGGGGGACAAGCTGGAGCTCACGGGGGTGGACCAACACCTCACGTCCCGGATCCTTGACTACCTCACCAACCGGCCACAGTATGTGAGGACTTGGGACTGTGTGTCGGACACGGTCGTCTGCAGTACGGGGGCCCCGCAGGGAACAGTCCTGGCCCCTTTCCTGTACACTGCAGACTTCGCCCACAAATCACTCCACTGCCATCTACGAAAGTTCTCTGGCAACTCTGCTATCATTGGCCTCATCAGGGGCGGGGACGACAGAGCCTACAGAGAACTTATTAAGGACTTTGTGCCAGCGGAACCACCTCCAGCTCAACACCTGGAAGACCAAAGAGCTGGTGGTGGATTTCCGCAGGCACAGACAACCCTGCACACAGGTGAACATCCTGGGAACGGACACTGAGATGGTGACCTGTAGTAGTAGTAAGTACCTGGGAGTTCACCTGAACAATAAACTGGACTGGACTGATCACACTGCAGCAACCTATAAGAACGGTCATAGCAGACTCCATCTGCTGAGGAAGCTCAGGTCCTTTGGAGTGCAGGGGGCACTCCTGACAACTTTCTATGACTCTGTGGTGGCATCAGCCATTTTCTATGGAGTAGTCTGCTGGAGCAGCAGCATCTCGGCAGCAGGCAGGAGGAGACTTGACAAACTTATCAAGAAGGCCAGCTCCATCCTGGAATGCCCTCTTGACCCAGTGCAGGTGGTGGGAGAGAGCAGGATGATGGATAAGCTGTCATCGCTGCTGGTGAAGGAGTCCCACCCCCTGCAGGTCACTATCACCGCACTGGTCAGCTCCTTCAGCGATAGACTGATACACCCCAAGTGTGTGAAGGAGAGGTATCGCAGGTCCAAGTGTGTGAAGGAGAGGTATCGCAGGTCCAATTGTGTGAAGGAGAGGTATCGCAGGTCCAAGTGTGTGAAGAAGAGGTATCGCAGGTCCTTCCTTCCTGCTGCTGTTAGACTGTACAACCAGCACTGCTCCCAGTAGACCTCACATTGTTGTGGCTACTCTTGTGTTCCAAAAAAAGTGATGGTCAAAAACATTAGAGCAGTGCGTGAGGAGGAGGTCTAAGACTCACTAAATAAAAAGCACTCGCGGAGGGATAGTTTCAATCAAAAGTATAACGATTTATTTACAGAAACAAAAACGATCTCATCTCCGGGTTGACTTCAAACAGATAAACAAAATAAACTGTGGAAGGAGTGAGGAGTGATATAGTTTTTTGACCGCTAAATTACAGACAAAAGAAAATCACTTCCAGCACCAGCTGTCCTCACTCCCAAATCACGGGAGGAGGGTCGCCTGACAAGGAGGAGGGCCCTGACTGTGGCTACAGAAAAACAATAATAAATAAATAGTGTAAATAATTATTATTTTACCATAATCAATCAGAAGCAATCAAAAAGAATAATATTATCTAAATAGGCTCCAACATCCCGGCCCCTAATTGTTGGCTTTAGCAAAACAATTACACAAATAAAATTCAAAGGAGCCCATAGAATAATTACATAATGGAAATTAATTATACTTCTTCAAATTCAAAGTTCATTTAGTTACTTAATGATGACTTTCTGTCCTATCAAAGTTCATAATCATGTCAAAGTTCATAATCATGTCCAAGTATTTGAAACAGTCCATAGTGAAGGCTGGAAGATCACGGCCTCCCTCCGTTCATCCTGCTGCCTCCATTAGAAGACAGAGCTTGTCTATCGGTCGTTGAATCAAACTGGTTTTGGTTTTGACCAAAACACTTCTCACGAAGCCCTTGTCATCTGGAAATGTCTTCATGACAAGGCCCATCATCCATGAGTTCCTTGGTGCTGTGTTGTCAACGATGACGACCAGATCCCCAGGACTCAAGTTCCTTCTTATGCTGTTCCACTTGCTTCTTTCCTGCATGAGCGGAAGATATTCTTTTGTCCAACGTCTCCAGAAGAGATCTGCAAGATATTGTGTCTGTCTCCATCTCTTTCTGGAATATTGATCATGTTTTTCAAAAACTCCTGGTGGCATTGTTGTTTTCGCCTTCAGCTGAAGCAAATGGTTTGGGGTTAGCGGTTCCAAATCATTGGGGTCACTTGACACTGTAGTTATTGGTCGGTCATTTAGGATGGCTTCTACTTCACACAGCGCTGTTGATAGAGTTTCATCGTCCAGTGTTTGTTGTTTTAGAACAGATGTGAGGATCTTTTTGACTAGTTTAATCAGTCTCTCCCAGACTCCGCCGTAGTGGGCTCCAAAAGGAGGGTTAAAAATCCATTTTATTCCTTCTGTCAGAAAGGTGTTTTGAATTTTCTGATGATTTAGCTCTTTCAGAGCTTCTTGCAGTTCCCTTTGGGCCCCGATGAAATTTGTCCCACAGTCAGTCCTGATACTTACAACTGATCCTCTTCTGCAGATGAATCTGCGTATAGCGTTTATGCATGAGTCTGTGGTGAGGAAATTTGCCATCTCCAGGTGGATAGCTCGACTCACCAGGCAGGTGAAGATGACCCCCCAACGTTTCACTTGAGCTCGTCCCCTCTTCACTTCAATGGGACCAAAGTAGTCAATGCCAACGTGACTAAAAGGTGGTAAGTCTGGATACAATCGATCCGCAGGAAGATCTGCCATTTTCTGTTCTCCAGGTCGTGCCTGCATGCGTCTGCAAAATACACAGTTTCTGATGATTTTCCTCGCTAAGGAGTTTGCATGAGGGAGCCAAAACCTTTGCCTTAGCCTGGAAAGCATATGACTTCTTCCTGAGTGTCCAACTTGATGATGGATATGTTGTAGGATGAGGTGAGATGTGTGAGACCCTTTAGGGAGAATAATTGGGTTTTTCTGGTGCACTGGCATTGAACTTTTGTTTATTCTACCTCCTACTCTCAGGATGCCATTATCAAGAATCGGATCCAGCTTGTGGATGGTGCTTCTTGAACTGAGGGTTTTGCCATTTTCCAGGTGAGTGAATTCATGGCTGAAGTAGCGTCTTTGTTCAAAGCAAATGATAGCTCTCTCTGCCTCTTGCATATCCTCCACTGATAGGTTTTGTGTTCCATGCTTGTCTTTTACTTTTTTCTTCGTCTTTGAAGACACATGTGTCTGATTCTTTCTTAGCTGACTTAGCAGTTGAAGTATTCTTTTCACCTTTAATATCCAGGCCACAGATTTCTGAAGTCGGTTCCATGATGAGTGATACTTGATTAATGTGCATATGGGATGTTGATTTTCAATCCTCACACTGTTGACTGTGATCTCCTTTTCCACACTGTTAACTGTAACGACCTTTCTCACCTCTGGGTCATTTGCTGATATCTCTCCTAGATCTTGTGTGACCTTTGGCCATGTCCTTCTCTCTCTGCTCAGGTATTCAGGACCTTTCAGCCATCTTGATCTTAAGAAGGATTCCACATGCAACCCTCGGGAGGCGCTGTCAGCTGGATTTTCTTTTGAACTTATGTATCTCCACTGGCTTGTGTGGGAGAGATCCTGGATCACTGCAACTCTGTTGGATACAAATGTATGAAATCTCTTGGTTTGATTGTGAATGTATTTCAATACAGACGTACTATCTGTCCAGAAAGTTGAATCTGTGAGTGGTAAGTGCAGCTCCTTCCTCAGCATCCGATCCACTTTTACAGCCAGTGTCGCTGCAGTGAGTTCAAGCCTGGGGATGGTGATCTGCTTGAGAGGTGAGACTCTGGCTTTTCCAAATATGAAGGAGGTATGAATTATGCCTTGGTGATTTGTTAGTCTAAGGTAGCTTACTGTACCATAACCTGACTCACTTGCATCGCAGAAGTGATGCAGCTCAGCAGTCTCCACTGGGTCAAAGTTGTCAGGCTTTATACATCTTGCTACTTGAAACTCCCGTAATTGGTTTAACTCCTCCATCCATCTATGCCAGGGCCTTGCAAATTCCTGTGGAATAACTTGATCCCATCCATATCTGGATTTGCAGAGTTCTTGGAGTAGTTGTTTGGCTTTCAGGATGAAAGGTGAGAGAAAACCTAATGGGTCATAAACTGAACTTACTGTTGAGAGTATCCCTCTTCTGGTTGCAGGCCGGCTGTTTACAGTTACTTTAAAGCTGAAGGTGTCACTGTGCATGTTCCAGTGGATTCCAAGTGCCGGTTCAACTGTGATTTGTTCTTTCAGCTTTTCTTTATCGAGGTCCAGTTCCTTGACTGCTTTTGCTCTGTGATGCACAGGAATGCTTGCCAACACCTCACAGTTATTGCTGACCCATTTTGTCAGGGTGAAGCCTCCTTGACTGCAGGCTTCAGTGAGATCTTTGACGAGCTTTATGGCTTGGTCAGCTGTTGCCACAGATCGGAGGCAATCATCCACATAAAAGTTAGTTTTGATTGTTTTCATAACTTCATCAGAGTAATGCTTCTGGTTGTCATCAGCAGTTTGACGCAGGGCAAAATTAGCAATGCTCGGGGATGATACAGCGCCAAAGAGGTGAACTTTCATCCTGTAAACACCAAGTGGTTTGCTGATATCACCCTCTGGCCACCACAAAAACCTCAGGAAGTCTCTGTCCTTTTCATCAACATGTACTTGATAAAACATCGCCTCAATGTCTGCCATAACTGCTATTTGTTCTTGGCGAAATCTCAATAGCACTCCAATGAGGGTGTTTGTTAAGTCTGGACCTTGGAGGAGCTCCTTGTTTAGAGATTTTCCCTGAAATGAGGATGTACAGTCAAACACCACCCTCAGTTTGAGTTTTCGTTTGTGGTAGACACCGTGATGTGGGATGTACCACACCCGTCCATCCTCTCTGTGAAGCTGCTGAGGTGGAACCTTTTCTGCATAACCTTTTTTGAGAATGTCCTCCATAAAAGAGGTGTATTCTTCAGCATACATCTTATTCTTCTTGAATTTTTTCATAAGGTGCAGTGTGCGTTCCTTTACCGTGTGATAGTTATCAGGCATGACCTTGGCTTTATCCCGGAAGGGCAGTGGTAGATGATAGTGGCCATCTTTAAGAAATGCTGAGCTGGAAGCAATCTCCATAAAACGTTTATCCTCAACTGACATCTCATTTTTCTCATCGTACATGTTCTCAGAGAAATCCTGGTTATATTGTCTGATGAGTAGATCCTTCAACTCAACAACAGAGATTCTGTTACTTGACACAGCAATGGGCCCAGCATATTCTGCAGCACTATCAACACTGAGTGGTCCAGTTACCACCCATCCCAGTAAGGTCTGGACTGCATATGGTCCGTTTTTATGACTGTTTATTATGTTCCACGGCTCCATTGCTCGAGGAACATCAGTTCCAATGAGGAGTTCAATGTCTGCCTCAATTTCCTTTAACTGGATACCATTGAGATAGGGCCATCTCTTCAAATCAGCTTGAGTGATTATGTTTTCTTTTGAGACAGGGATTTTGCTTTGTGTGTAAACTTTCGGCAGGTCCAGATATGTGCAGCCCTCCAAGTTCCCCACCTCCAGTCCTCTGACCTCATAGGTCCCTGCAGGCTTCTCCTGTCCCATTGTTCGCAAAAGTATCTCTGTTTTGCGTCCTTTTACATTTAGCTGGTTCATTAGTTTTTCTGTGCAAAACGTTGCCGTGCTGCCGGGATCGAGGAAAGCATAGGTCTGAATGTACCTGCTCCCATTTGCCACCTTAACTCTGACTGGAAGAATCGCAAGTGCGCAGTCTCTCCCGGCCCCAGTTGCATCACCTGCTGAAACAAGAGCGCTGCTTATAGGGGTTTCTTCTGTCTCAGCAGTGGCCTTTGTTTGATTTTCCTGTTTGGGGCCTCTTGCATTATAAATATGGAGTACAGTAGGATGTTTCATTTGACACACTTGACACATTAATCTTCTCTTACAATTTTTGCTTATATGACCTTTTAGTAGGCAACCAAAGCAATGTCCATGGCTTCTTAAGAATTCAACCTTGTTGTCATGTGACTGTGTTTTGAATCGTGAGCAGTCAATCAGAGCATGTTTCCCATGGCAGAATCCACAGGAAGGGACGATAGGACTGGGTGTGGTTTGAGGAGGTGTTTGTGGAACAGCTGATTGCTTTACAGTGCATCCTGCTTTCTCTGTATTCACTGCTACTGAAGTAGCGAAGCTGCTGTTTTTGCCTCTTATTGGTTTTAGTTCATGATTGCCCCTTGGGATAGATCTTTTCGTTGTGATTTGGTCTTGAATGTCACCAAACAATGGATCCAAAAGCATCTTAGCATGTTTTTCCACAAAATCCACAAAGTGCTGGAATCTGACTCTCCTGTCAGTTCTCTGTTGTGTCTCATAAGCTGTGGTTCGCCATCTTTCTCGGAGCTTGTAGGGTAGCTTGGATGCTATTAGCCTTAGGTTTGATGGGATCTCAAGTTCTTGTAAATACTGTAAATCTTGCATTACATTACAGCATCCTCTCAAATACATTGCATATGCATGCAGCATTTTCCCATCCTCAGCTTTAATCGCTGTCCAGTTCAAGGCTTTCTCCAGGTAAGCTCCAGAAATCTTTATTTCATTCCCAAAGTGCTCTTTTAAAAGGCGTCTTGCTTCACCATAGCCCCTGCCTCCATCCATGTGCAAACAGCTACGAACCAAATCTCTAGGCAAACCAGAGGTAAACTGCTCGAGATAGTAGAGTCTATCCTGATTATTTTTAGTTTTGTCTTCAATCAAGTGTTCAAATGCATGGATAAAAGACTGATATGCCAATGGGTTACCATCAAACACAGAAATCTCTCTCACAGGTAATTTAGACAGGTTTTGCTGTGAGACAATCAGTTCTGCTATGTCCTTTTGTCTTCGAATAACCACATCCAAGTTATCATGGGCAGCATTAACACCTCTGTCTGAGTAATCTTGTGCAGTATGGGTTATGGTGTGATTATGATTTGCAGTTCCAGTTTTGCATGTTTGAGTTACATTCTTTATTTGAGGTTTATTTTCTGGTATGTGTCTCATAGGGGGAGGTCTTGGGAAACTCATAGGGGGAGGTCTGGGAAGACTTAAGATGGTTTGGTGAAGTGGAGTTTTGGGTATGGCACCTAATCGCATGAATTCCACATTGCTCTCCCTTGTTTCTGGTTCATCATGGTGAGAGCCATAATACTCATTCATGCCATCACCCAGTGGCTCCTGCTCCACCTCATCACTTTGAAGGATTTTTATTTTAGCAGCCGATGCTGCGAGGTCTGCATCCAACTCCATTTGCTCCATCTTTGATTTCAGTTTTGTTTCCTCCAGTTGCAAAGTGAGCTTTTCTTTCAGTGCAGCAGCTCGTGCCATTGCAGCAGCCTGATCCGCCTTTGCCCTTTTTAACTCTGAGGAGACTGAGGAAATGGAAGACGAAGACTTTGATTTGCGTGACACATTTGATATGCTGTCCAGTGGTCCAACTCTTGACTGTGCAATTTCTCTTTTCCATAAATCAACCTCTCTTGCGAAATAATTCAGGTTCATCATTCTGGGTTCATACACAGGAAATTTTGAAGAGTAAAATTTACTCAATTTGAGTAAAATTTTACTCCCAAAAAGATAGTATTTGGTCCCAGTCCAAAAAGAGTAAAATTTACTCTTGTCATAGAGTTAAATTTTCAGAGTTATTTCTACTCCATCTAGAGTTCATATTTTACTCCACAAGATTAAAATTTACTCTATTTAGCATAAAGTGAGAACAACTCCAACACCATTTCACTCAATACAGAGTTGTATTTTACTCTGTACAGTGTAGTAACTGCCTCATAATAGAGTTATAATTCTACTATTAATAGAGTTGTATTTTACTCTGTACAGAGTAGTAACTGCCTCATAATAGAGTTATAATTCTACTATTCATAGAGTTGTATTTTACTCTGTTCAGAGTAGTAACTGCCTCATAATAGAGATATAATTCTACTATTAATGGAGTTGTATTTTACTCTGTTCAGAGTAGTAACTGCCTCATAAGAGAGTTCTTTTTCTACTATTAATAGAGTTGTATTTTACTCTGTACAGAGTAGTAACTGCCTCAAAATAGAGGTCAAATTCTACTATGAATAGAGTTCTATTTCACTCAATAAAGAGTTGTATTTTACTCAATATTGATTTTAAAAATGATAACTCTGGATTAAAATGTTTGAAATAAAAAAGACCAGAAATGAATATTCAACAATGCACGACTTGTATTTTTCTTAAATGCATAACACATGAGCACCCATAATATACATGTCCATACCGTTTGGCCTTTGTAATATGACAGCATTGTATAATACTTGAAAAATTCAAATGCCCTCAAAACCTGCAACAAAAATCTCCATGAATAAGACTCCATGGACAGAGTAATCAATATGAGGAAAAAAAAGTCGTTCATGGTGACAAATTCCATAATGAAAACAAATAGAATATTGCAAACAGGTATGCACACTATCACCACGCCAGCAGCTGCAGATAAGGCTGTAAAATATTGCAATAGCCATCAGCACAGCCAAAACATTTACGCCCAATTGGTGGGCCATCACAATTTGGACACAATGTGCTCTTTGAAATCGGGTGGATTAGATAAAAGAGGAGAAAATATAAATAAATTAAAATATGAGTTATGGGCAAAGAAATTCAGAAATCCATTGTTCATCCCCAGTGCAATAGTTACAGCTTAGCGATTCTTTTATCACAGGAAACAGTATGGAACAATAAATGAACTTGAATCATCATTGCTGTATGACATCTGCATATCAAATGCTTTGTAAAACAAAAGCTCTTTGACATCAACAACATGAGGTCCTTCTGCAGTACACACAACTTTAAATGCATAAAAATGCTCATCCATACACACTGTTTGTAGTGCAAATGTACACAACAGTAACCTCTCATCTTTAAGAACAACACGGTGGATTTTGTGAAAAACTGGCATCTCATTAAGCACTTTGAGACAAACAACTAAACCAGGACGATACATATTTCCATGGTGTTTGGCCCATCTAACATCCAACACCTTAGTGTCAACTGCTACCTGAAGAGCCTCTGCTATCTCACAGCCTCTGTCCATCACGTTTAAAGCTACCATTTTACTTGGACCAAGCACCAGTCTGTCAGGCTCAAATGTCTGCCAACTATATGCTACTTGACTTTGGTGTTTCTTTGCTAATGTTTTAGTTATATTTTTGAAGCTTTTTAGTTGTTTTTTAAAGAAATTGTGCTTCGCTTCATAGCGCATGCACCAGGTATGCAAAAGTGGTCCAATTTTACAAATACATGTCGGATAATGCACCATAAAATGATGCTTTGGTAGTAGCTTCTTGTTGGGATATAAATGCTTGAATAACCCATGGTGCTCTGAAATCAAATGTTTCAAATAAATGGTAATGCCAGTTGATAACATGAAAGAAAATACAATATCTGCTATTTGAAGCAACAACAGAAGCAAATACCAGTGTTGATCATCTCGACAAACCAAGTCTCCAAATATAAGTGGGAGATTGCGAAGTAAACACCAGGATTGGATCGCATTTGCCTGAGGACCTTTGCAAATAAAACAAAACATCTCTGCATCAAATCAGTGCAGCATCCGAGCTCTCATCTCTTTGACCCTGGGATTCACCTTGGTGGTAGCAGCATCAATCTGGTAAACAGCGGTTTGCAAGAAGTGGTAGACATTTGCCAGATCCCTGTTGTACGAGGTAGCGAAGACGAAATGAGCTTTGAAAAGCTCGTCAAAAGAGGCAAGAGAATCTGGTGACTGACACGGGATTGCATGTTTGTCAATCACAATGAAATATTTGTGTACGGCGCTCCTCTTGGTCCCCACAGCCAGTAGATAGGGTTGACGGCTCTCTGTGATGCTGTCCAGATGCCCCTCAACACTGGTCCCAGTCTGTGACAAGAAAACTTAATTAGTCTTGCTATTAAAATTAATCTGTTGCAGTTTAAGGCCCCATCATCACCACCAGAATCACTTATTGCCACAAAATGCAAGATGAACCATTACATTTCCAGTCTTATATTTTATTTTTTATAAGGCCGGGACTCGATTAAAAAAATGAATCTAATTAATTAGAGGCTTTGTAATTAATAATCAAAATTAATCACATTTTAATCACATATATTATTATATTATATTATATCAATATTTGACCTGAGAACAGTGAGAATACAGATTAAATGGTCTTTCCTGCCACTACACAATGATGATTACTGTATTTAACTACTTAAATCGATCAATAGCATAAACTGATTTGTTGAACTCAGCCTGATGTAAGCATGAATAAAACTTGGTAGCCAATCACACAGGCAGCTCCATGTTGTCCCTGTGTGATGTTCAGGGACAGGTCAGGACAGTCTGAGGACAGAGAGCTCTGAGGGTGAAGTTTATAATAATGAAATGCACCGTGAGACAGTGGCAGGTCATTAGCTACGTCTTGACCACATGTCAGCTGTTCAGCTGCAGCAGAGGAAACTCCGCTGTTGTCAGCTCCACCGCCATGAGCGCTATTTTTTTAAAATTTAAATTAAGCTTTTATTCTGCTAAATGTAAAAGAAATAAACATATTCATATCAGCGTATCTGAGGCCGATGGTGATAGATCTGTGGGGAGCCAAATCAGATAAATATCACAGGGCACTCGCTGATTACAGATGAGCATGGTCATCACATGATTTCACAAGAGTATAGTTTTATGGTTTAATATTACAGACAGAACAGTGAGCCTTCTTAAACTTTAATTAAACTGTAACATTACCTTGATAAATTTCACAAGGTGTTCAATGGCTTGTCTGGCGGAGAGCTTTCCTGGTCTCTTGTTGCGGCCATGAGGTGATGGTGGCATGAGGTGTATAAGGAGCAAGATGGAGGACATCTCACTGTCCCATCCTGAAAATACAAGCAAATTCAGAAAGACATTTTTACTACAATGTTTATATTTTTGTTCCAAATCCATTTCCCTCTTCCATTATTATTATTATTTCTTTAATTCGAGTGTACCATCTTCCAGTTCTTCTGTTGTGGATTCAGCGTTATGAAGGAGATCTTCAAGGTCGCTTGTCTGGGTGAGGCCACGGCTTTGTTCAAGGACTTTCTGCCTGTAGTGAGTAGGCCACTTCTCCAGGAACTTTGCAGAGATGTCATCACCAAACATCAGACTGAAATCCTGCTCTATCTGCAGACAAGATGGAATACAGAAAACAACATGGCATACATTGTTAATAGGTACACCAGGGATGACCAGGGATGTGGTCTGTTTAAACTCATTTTTCATTTCAGCTCGATTTTAATGCAAGGCAGTTAAGAGTGATATACCAGTCCTGTGATGTCAAGAAATCTTGGAAAGGTGGTGAATATTTCAGAGGACTTCACTGGGTCATGAACCATTGCTTGGCGATGGGTGAAGGTCTGTCTCATCTTCTCCTTGATGATTGCTTCATCAGTTGTATGCTTCATCAGTGCGATGGCCTCACGACACTGGGTTTCTGTGGTTAGCTGGTTTTCCTTACTGAAGGGGGTTCTGTCACCAGAATCTGGACCACCTGTGACAGTGATCAGTAAACAGTGAAACCACACACTGATGCAATACTTTCTTTACTTCTCAAAAAAGTTGAGCCACTTTCACCCCTTACACAGATGACCACTCATCTTTTTGCTAAACCCCCTGCGATGCCCACCACTGTAACAAAACAAGGACTATGCACATTAAAAATGAATTTAACATGTGAATGGGCTTTATGCACAGCTCCACTATTTCCTGAATCTAAGCCAGCTCCTTTATTTCCTGTCTTACATTATTGGACAAACTGATTAATCCAGGTATGTCTGACCTCACAACAATGATCAGGCACACCTGAATTCATCAGTTGGTCCAATAATGTAAGACAGGAAATAAAGGAATTGGCTGAAGTTCAGGAAGTAGTGGAGTGGTGCATAAAGCCCATTCTCATAAAAAAAAATCTAACTACACTCAAAATCATGTACCTGTCAGTGGCTGAGGGTTTCTTTTCTTTTGTCCTTCTGAGGCTTCTTTTTGAAGCGTTTTCACTCTCCATGCAAGAAATCCACTCCCATCTACTGGATTGTAATACTGCTCCTAAAAACCAAGAAAGTGTTTTATTTTTCCTCCTTAAAAAACTTAACACATGTCCTTGTCTGGAGAATTGCTAAAATCAAGATCAACCAGTCTAACATCTGCTGTGTTCAACTTGTTGAGGTTAGGAGAAAGGGTCAGCATACAGAAATGTTATTATTTAGTTGAAATCTCACTCGTTTTTTTGATCAATACCAGAAGTAATGAGTAAAGAGGTTAGACTTGTTTTATGTACTTACATAGCCCAAAGTGCCCTGGGGATCGGCCAGGTATGGAAACAAGGCAGTGATGCCCTTTGCGTAGTCCTCTTTAACACGCCTTGAAGGACTTGTCCTACAGCACACATGCACACACACACACACACACGAGATCCAATCAAAAGTAGTGCTATGCCGATGCCTTCAGCACTTGGTCTGCACCAAATAAAACCATAAATGTTAGGGTCGGATATTAATTACATAACATACCCATGTTCACTCGCCATGTGTGCAACCAATATCTTCACCATGTCACGTCTTCTGGAATCTGTTAGGCTTTTTTTCCGAGCATACTCTGCAAGGATCCTCTCTCCTCCAGGTTTCTCCCTCAGAATGTTTTCAATGTTCTAAGTGTGAGAGGAAAAAAAGGTGAGGGACACAGGGATTTGGTGCCCCATTACATTTACAGTGACAAAAATGTAAACCATGCCCCGTACTACTCTGCAAATTTACTTGGCCATTTCCCCCCCCCTTACCCTTTTTATCAGAATCACCATCTTGATCTTGATCTCTCCATCTGCAAAGCTTACTACCTGAGCGAGACGAGTCACGTCGGCTCTGTTTCTTTGGGCAGGACTAGGCTGCAAAATGATGGTGTCATCAGAGTCCCCTTCATTATCTGCACCAGAGCTGAGAAAGGAGCTGTTGCTGCTGGCAATGGAGTGGCTTGTAGAGGGGCTCACTGAATCTAGCATGTTGACATAACAGGTGTGATAATAATAACATGTCATTAGCAAGAGGGGATCGTCTGTAATAAGAATAATGTAAAAGATCACAATAGATTAGGATGGATCCACACACCAAGCTAGTTATTCCTCAGATGCTTTCTTAAGTGTCTGAAAAGGCATGTTTATTCAAAATGTGATGCAACGTGGATAAGTCTCTCTTTACTATGTTGCATTACAAGGTTAGCCAGGACTGCATGGATTACTGTATAAGACTCCCAAGTTAACAAGTGACTCACCCTCAAAATCTGAGCCCGTGGGCAAACAGACCTCAAGCGCACCCAGGTCTGGTTTCGTTACAAGAAACGCAAACGCATCCTCGTCAACTTCAGTGTTCAAATCATCATAGACTTTTAAGTCCAAGGTAGGAATTTCAAATTTCTTGGAAACTGTGAAGACAAAACAATATTGCACAAGATTGACATTCTGTTGTGCCATTAATCTTATTTTTATTATAAAAGGTCATACATCTGTGTCACTTTAGATCTGAACCACTTAAAAACAACGATTTTATACTTTAGCAATAAAAAAAAAAATATTCAAGATTGCAAACCTGCAAGCTCATAGCACAAGTGCCGCGCTATGAGCTTGTAGATCTGCCTTTAATTTTTTTTTTTAATCATGAAGATTTTTGCAAATTTTTCAATATACTTTTACAGCAAACATTTCTAACTCAAATCATTCTTTTTCGCAGGGTACACGAAACAACATTTAGAGATGGGGGTCCAAAATCAAATAAATATACTTCTAAGGGTCCTTGACAATAATAATAATAATAATAATAATAATAATAATAATAAATGTAAGACAGCATCACTAATTTAAACATGACACTCAGTAGGTTGTGCAATTTGTTTCACTCACCACACTCCAAAAATGATTTGAAGGTCAGTTGCCCTTCATAACAAATGTATTTCTGGCGGTCTCGGTATTTCACTCTTACAGCCTGCATCCTTTATGGGAAATAAAAAAAATAAGACAGTTACTAAGATAATATAGAGCACCACAATTCATGCATTGAATGCTACAATTAGCTTAAGTATTACAAAAGCCCTATCTACAGGTAGGCTTGATACCACTCTGCATTTGCATCTAATTAAAACTCTTAAGTGTTTTGAAGCTACATGTGAAGCCAGATAAACAACTACTAACAGCAAATAAATACATTTTGTCAACATTTATCTTATCTCAACAATAATAGATGATGACTTTGGCTCACATAAAAGTGTTATATAGCTATAATTGGAAAATAGACAATGTATTGATAAATGGAAGACCAGAAGGCAACAAAAACAAAATGTGGGACTTGTAATGGAAATCTATGTGCAGGCAGAGATCAGAGATGGTGTTTTAAATAACCATGCTAGCGTTTCACCAGCTTTCATCTCTGCCAGTCAGCCTCTCAAACTGCCGCCTCTCTCGAGTGCGGGCTCACTGCACGTAGACACACGTGAGAAATTTTTTATTTTTATTTTTTTTCCTGTGAGAGACTGTGGCGGGCCCAAACGAGGAAACACTGACGTGATTACATACACACACTGCTTGGTCCCTTGGTGTCACACAGGCACCACTCAAATATGCTCGGAAAGCGGAAGATCCCGCGATTCAAATGATCTAGTCTTTTTCACAAACGGTTCAGAAATTAATTCATGTTTTTGAAAAAGCTGTCCGAACATGTCTTCGAGGATACGCTCCTTAACTGACTCAATTCAGAGTAAAATACACATGTTTGCTAACCAAACAGCAGGTGAAAACGGCCCACATTAAAAAAACACTATAGCTAACCAAAGAGCAATTAAAACGGTCGGTGTAAATGCCTCAATTCAGAGTAAAACACACGTGCTTTGCTAACGGTCCACATGTCGGGTAGCTAACGTAACAGAAGAACAATTAAAACGGTCGGTGTAAATGCCTCAATTCAGAGTAAAATACACGTGCTTGCTAACAGTCCACATGTCGGTTAGCTAACCGAAGAGCAATTAAAACAGTCGGTGTTGTAAATGCCTCAATTCAGAGTAAAATACACGTGCTTGCGGTCCACACACAAAAACCCACTTAGTAACCGAAAAACAAGTCTGGTAAAACGTCATGACTCGTGAAACACACATGCTTGCTAACCGAACAGCAGAGAAAACAGTCCACACATACTAGACTGGTCCATAAAAAAAAAAAAAATCAAACACACTTGCTAACCTAGGCACAACTCAATTCAGAGTAAACCTTCGATAAAATGGTCAGTAAAAATTAAGCTCAATAAAACACACACGTGGTAAATTAAGCTAACAAGAGTGAGGCTCGGTTTAAATTCACATTTAACATTATAGTTTGTGTTGAAACTAACGTTAGCATCGACATTGCAGTGTGTGAGACCCACACACTCGCCAGCTGCAATGTTACTCACAAATTACCTTTAAAGTAAGCCAACAAAAATTCTGCTGACATTTTATCTGAAATAAAATCGATTTCAGTACTTTGCTGACTTACCTGGCTTACCGCCGTCCACCACTGCCGTTCACCTCGACCTTCCACTGCTGGGATAGAAAATGGCAGCAGAAACGAAACCTAAGAAAAATTAGTGGGCGTGTTCTTGAAATTACTCCAATAGGATTTACTCTATTTTTTTCCTCCTACTCTAGTGGCCATTGGAAATAATTACTATCCAAAATGAATAAAAAATACTCTTTTAGAGTAAAATAATGGTAACTCTGAGAAAATTACTCTCTCATTTTTCCTGTGTACCAGTCATAATAATCAGTTTCCTTTTCATCCACCGACAAGAGTTCTTGCACAGATTTATGAGTATTTACAAATTCATCCACAGCTCCTTTAAACGCTTCAAATGTGTCATTGACTTTATCAACATTTCCAACATCAGTCATCAAAGCCTTTATTTCATTTATTTTCCTCGTACACGCTCCCAATCTGCCTCTGCGCGAAGCAATTAAGCGCGATATCAACTCCTCAGACACAGTTGCGGTCTCAGCTGCTGTCTCCGCTGCTGTCCCAGCTGCGGACTCAGTTGCGATCTCAGGTGTATCAGACATCATCACAAATCTCTTTAATTTCCGTTTAGTTTATCCTTAAACATCCTTCCGACATCCCCGTATTATTGCAGTCCACATCCACAGTACACAACTTTGCATCCCACAGTGTTCAATTGTTTCTTTGTAGCGCAACGGCGCATTCATTCATAAAGCCGATCAGCTGATTTTACTCACGGCTTCCTCTTCTGTCGGCGGGGGGTCGCTTGGATCCGCCGTTTCTCCGCCACCGACTCTCACTCTCCGATCTCCTTGGAGTCTTCAGTGAAGTTTTTTGACTTGTTGTGGCTACTCTTGTGTTCCAAAAAAAGTGATGGTCAAAAACATTAGAGCAGTGCATGAGGAGGAGGTCTAAGACTCACTAAATAAAAAGCACTCGCGGAGGGATAGTTTCAATCAAAAGTATAACGATTTATTTACAGAAACAAAAACGATCTCATCTCCGGGTTGACTTCAAACAGATAAACAAAATAAACTGTAATTTAGCGGTCAAAAAACTATATCACTCCTCACTCCTTCCACAGACAAAAGAAAATCACTTCCAGCACCAGCTGTCCTCACTCCCAAATCACGGGAGGAGGGTCGCCTGACAAGGAGGAGGGCCCTGACTGTGGCTACAGAAAAACAATAATAAATAAATAGTGTAAATAATTATTATTTTACCATAATCAATCAGAAGCAATCAAAAAGAATAATATTATCTAAATAGGCTCCAACACACATGTGTACTCAAACTCTACACATATCCCATTCTCATTCTCACTTTGGTTTGCACTAACTGGACAATTTTTAATACCCATATTTATTATTTGTAAATAAAAATACACTGCCCACACTGTGTATAATTACACTGTTCATATTGTTAATATTATGTATATATGAGTCCATTCTATTTCTTATCTTTTTATTTTATTATATTGTTTATTTTTATTATTGTTTATTGTAATATTCCTGACCTTTGGCTGCTGTAACAAAGAAATTGCCCCATTTGCGGGACAAATAAAGGAATTCTTATTTTGATTCTGAGAGAGAAAGTGAGATAATGAGAGGGGGGAGAGAGGGAGAAAATACATATATAAATGTGTGTGTGTGTCTATATATATATATATATATATATATATATATATATATATATATATATAGACACACACACACATTTATATATATATATAAATATATAAAAACGCACATATACATATATATCGACACATACACATATACATACATATATACACATACGCATGAGCACACATACATACATGCATACACACACACACACACACACACACACACACGCTTGCACATAAACACATATATAAGGCCTGGGGTGATTATAGTCATTCAGTGTTACTGCTATAGTATAACAATGATAATATAATAATATTGATGATATAATAGTAATAGCAATAGTAAAAACAACAACAATAAAAATATAGATAAATAAGAGACAATGAGTTTTGTAGGCCAAATAATATTGTATAATAACAGCTTTAATGATGATGACAAAATGATTCATATCTGGCAATGAGGAGTAGGGCTACACATGGCCATCGGAGAGTCAAGCAAGAACTGCCCCCCAAAACCCCCAGCCCCACAGCAGCACAACCAGGGGCCCAAGTGGAGACAGGCAGGGCGAGACAGCAAATGAATATCGGATATCCCTCCTTCAAGGTTTTTGTTTGTTTGTTTTTTGTTTGTTTGGCTGTTTGTTTTGGAGCTTTGGACCGCTCCCAGGCCCTAAGGAGAGCGCTGGCCCACTTTTTGTCCTCTCCATGTTGGACCACTCTCAGACCATTTAGGAGGAAGTCTGTCCAATGAGGAGGGACCGTCTTTGTCGTGTTTGCCTTTTTGTTTGTTTGTTTGTTTGTTTATTTTTTATTTAATAAAAGGCTTTTGTTGTTCTGTCTGCACTGGTTTGTTCTGTCTGCACTGGTTTGTTTTGTCTGCACTGACTTGTTCTGTCTGCACTGACTTGTTCTGTCTGCACTGGTTTGTTTTGTCTGCACTGACTTGTTCTGTCTGCACTGGTTTGTTTTGTAAACTTTTTTGTAAAAAAACTGGTAGCAAAGTTAAAATGGACTCAATTGGCATTGAAACTTGGTGGTCAAATTAAGAATAGAAACTTGAGAAAAGAAAAGGCAAAAATAAGTTAATGAGAACAAACAAGAGTAAGACAATGAGTAAAATTAAAAGACTAAATGAAAAAGGAAGAAACATGGAGAGAAAGAAAAGAAGAAAAGACGGCAAGAAAGAGCACAAAGGGGAAGAAAGCACGGAACACAAGTTTCCTGTTGATTTAGTTCGGAGGAACACACACACACACACACACACACACACACACACACACACACACATATAATAATCATGGTGTAATGGCTCGGTTTTTTCTGGACCCAAAATGCAGAGATTGGAGACAGAAATGTTCAGAGAGCAAAAGCTTTATTTTGCAATGATGACCCCCGGAGGGTAATGTGGAGGAATGAACCTGGCAGGCAGGCAGGTAGGCAGGCAGGTCGGCAGGCAGGGGCAGGCAGGTAGACAGGCGTGGAGGTACTCAGGAAAGCCGGCAAGCAGGAAGCAGAGCAGAGCGGCACTGGAGGTTTCTGCAGGAGCCAACAAAACACAGGCATGAGCGCAAAGGCAAAAACACTGGAAGACAAGATACTCAAAGAAACACAAAAACACTAAGAGCAGCACTTTGTATCACCAATACAGGACGTAATCATCTGGCTCCAAAGTAGTGGAGAGACCAGGGTAATATAGCCGGAGGGTGATGAGTTGATCAGAGACAGGTGTGCCACTCTGCTGCTGCCACGCCCACAGACACACACAAAGGGAAAAGAGCAGGTGAGGGAGAAAGGAGGGGGGGGAGGCAGATAGAGAGAACAGAACACAGAAAAACAACCCGACTGCCACAGTAGAACCGTGACACATGGTGTATGTGTAATGGCTGATATGTGTGTGTAAAATGATGGGTGTTGATAGGTGAAAGTCAGTGAGAGGAGATGAGGTAGATTCAGAGATTAAGGGATTCAGTAGGTCAGTAGTCATGGGGGTACATATGGTCATGTCCGTGGGCTTTGGTTTTGGGTTGGATTATGGTTGGGGTTTAGATATATTATGAATGTATTCCATGTTTCATTAAAGACTGATATATTGGTTTTTTTGCAGGCTGTTATTCTTTCTGTTGAGATATATTCTGCTAATAAGTTGTTCCAGTGAGTGGTATGGCAAGATGTTTTCGATTTCCAGTTTTGAAAGATTTATTTGCTACCAGTTTTATACAACCCTGCAGGTTTTCCCGCAGACTTTGAAAGTTTCAGTGTCGTTCGGCCAGTGCCAAATCTTTTTAAGTTACCCGGCAAAGCCAGTAGCAACGGAGTAATATTTTTGCCATCAACCCACTAAGCAAGATATTATTTCTTCCACCACCCTTCATTCATTATTCAATTCACTATCATCATTTTGATTGTTTGTACACAGTAAATATTCATGTCTGATAATCATTTCATTTAAATCATTGTGTTAGTATTTACTCAGTCAATAAGCATTTTAATTTAGACCCAGTGGTGGTTCTGTGTATTCCTTTGGAGTGAAGAACAGTGATTAATTTAATCAAGAAGTCACACTTTTAGATATATGACTGATAACTTAAGAAATTATTGATTTGATTAAATTTTTCCTTTTTGGAGGTGGTGCGCAGAAAATGAGTGCAAAATCATTTAAGATTCCACTAGAGATAAAATCATTTAAGAAGGTCATTCACACAGTGACTTTAAAATGTATTTATTTGTATAAATAAGAAATGTATTTCAATGTTAATTCAATGAGATGAGCTGTTTCATTTGTTGTGTTTATGTGACTGCAGTATAAGAGTGTATGACTGCATCTATGGTGGTCCCCAGGAAGAAGAACCGATGCTTATGCTGGTGCTAATGGGGATCTCAGGCAAAGTCATATTCCTTGGAAGTGTACACATACTTGGCCACTAAAGCTGATTTTGAAGAGTCAAGAGAATCAAGGATCAAAGAATCTGGCAGCTCAGGAAACTCATGATGACAGAATACAGAGCAACATAGTTGCAAGGACCCTAGTATGAATTATAGTCATGTGTTTATTTGTTTGTGAAGGACCCTAAAGCTATTATCATTTCGTGGTGGCAGAAACATGGTTAACAAAGATGTAGATGTATATTGTAAAAGTCCATGATCAATTTCAAGGTGATGTGCATTCTGTCCTACACATATATTTGCAATTCTTAAATACAGTACATAAAATGTGCATATAGCACATTATGCTCATTTTAAATGCTAAAATGTAAGATGCCCCAAAGCAGTGAGTGAATTTCATAAATCAGTGAGTGCGTATACATTTGTGAGTTATTTGTTTATTCTGTATGTGTGATTCCTTTGATATTCATCGTATACAGCTTGCAGGGAAAGTATTATGACAGTAATTGGAAACAGAATAAATACCAGAGCAATAGATCTAACTCTTGTGCAAACATGTTTACTGCTCAGCATCAGTCCTGGGCTCTATTCAGTCTGTCTACTCCAAATCAGTGTTTCATTCCAGATGAGTCAGACCTGGTGCTATAACCTGACATGAGACACTCTTCAGTTCTCTTGAGCCTGGTGAATTGTACAGTGCACTCAGATCCAAATTAACCGCCTCAGGAACCACCTGCAAAGAGAACATATTGTTTCTCACCTTTGAAATGTCCAGCTTCTACAGGAGGCAAATGACCATTTGCAGAAACTCAGCATTCAATTTAATCACAAGCTTCAATGGCAAATCATGATAATCCCTCCTGTTTTATTATTATTGGCCCTTTCAATTCTTTCCAGGTATGCTTATAGGAATTCTTCCTTGTCTTTTCTTTTTATCTTATCAAAATAAACCAAACTCGTCATACCTTTGCTGATATTTGCCAAAGATATGCCTGTAGGGACATGGATGTAAAGACATTCATTGTCTTAATTAATTAACGTAGTCCTCATTGTCCCTACTGGGTTTCTGGCCACTAAACTAGAAATACAGACATTTTCAATTGCAAGCTATGACATTACAAAAACATAATTGGTCAGTTGCAATGATGGTCCAGGAATTACAGGAACACGGTGATATCAGACTTGCAGTGGTGAAAAATAACACTTGTCTCCAATCTGTTCAGTGTTTAGTGATTTATCCCTCCTTAAGTATGAAACCAAATTTCCAAATTAAGTTTCTCTCTCTCAGTGGCTTAGTTCCTTAACCCTCTCTCTTGCTCATTTACCCATACTCTTGCACTTCAGCTTCCTTCTTTTATTTTTTTTTTTAAGTCTAGAGTCAATTTATGCATAACTTTATTTTTAACATAAAAATATGTCACGGAAATGTGTCCCTTATCGGGCTCTAATGGCACTTGTGTTGTCTGTAAATAAAGCCTCTTGTATGAGGCTGAGTTTGACCTGTGAACAATTTTGAGCACTGCAAACTGTAGAATAATTCAAAGGCAGAGGTGGACTAGGCAAATGGCCACCCACCATTGAGTCCAGTTCTGCTCGAGGTTTCTGCCTTTTAAAAGGCACATTTTTCAGTCAATGTTGGGTCCCTGTAAATAAATTAGTCAAGGAGTATGGTCTAGACCTGCTCAATTTGGAGTGTCATGAGATGACTTTTATTGTGAATTGGCGCTATACAGAAAAGACTAATTGATTGACAGGAATACAAATCATCCCAGGGCTTTTGACGTGGACCTGACCATTAAACCCCACCTGAACATGGTGCCATCTGCAGGGCTACTGTTTCTCAGTGCCTCGGACACATAAATGTATGTTTGGCTGGTGGAGGCAGACAGGTAGACAAACCTGAAGGATGACAGCCAGATGAAATGGCCTTACCACTCAAATGGGCCAGGCACTACAGCACTGCTTTTTTTCTCCAAGGCTATTAGAAAGTGCTATTTTTGAAAGTAGGCACTTTTTGGCCAGAAAATAATGGCAGGGAACCTAAATTTAGAACCTGGTTCTTCTGCAGGTTATGAAGATAATGTTCCCTTTGATGCTTTAATTTTAACCATTCTTTATTAACCTGTCTCTTATGGGTCCCTGACAGTTATTGAAATACTACATTTCTGGAGTACTTCTTTAACTATGGAGCTTTTTAGACCTGGTCTTAACATCTGTTTTGAGTGATCTGATCACTAGTGGACAGCTCTACGTCTGTCAGGGCACACCTGGCATTAACATGCGTCTTAACATGCATGGGACACTGTTGACTTTCTTGATGGGCAACAAAGAAGTAGACTTTATTGGTTGATTGTTAGACTATTTGCTTATCATCATTTGTACTTTTTTGACATGTTAATATTATCCTCTTGGGGAATATTGCGGTTACTTGTCCAATGGTTTGATAAGTTGAAACAGACTTTGTGTTCACAAACATCTGCTGCTAACATTTGCCATCTTAACAGAGGCCAGACATATAATTTGCATTACAGTGAACCACATGGAAATCAGACAGTGTGTCATCCATTCTGCCTGTTGGTGTGACTTCTACAGAGGATGTTAGCTGAGTAGACCGTCCTTCAATGTGGTCCAGGACACATGCATAAATGCTGCTAAAAGAATGTGGTGACATGTGGCGTGTTAGTGATTCAGACTGCAAGTAGCCACATCAGTACCACCAATTTTGTGAGGATTGACAAATTAGTTTTTCTGTGCTAATAGCAAGTGTGACCATGCAATGAGATAAGATCATCAAATATTTGATTTCCCAGAGTCTTCGTAACATGGATGAAACACTGGGAACTCTCTAACACAATTTGTCCTCCCTCTCTGTTGGAGTCCCTTCTAATCCAGTTAGAGAACAGGGCTAGAGGAGACAATAAAGCCCCAGTCTTAATGTTGAAAGAGAAAGAAAAATGTATAGAAATAAAGAAGTGGGTAAATAAGAAGGACATCTCCAAAGCTAACAGAATCAAATGTAGAGAGGGATGTCACAGCTCAGAACAAGACAATATTTAACTTACTCATTAATGTGAGAATATCCATAGATAAATTGTTTGGTTTTAAATTTACTATCTATTTACATTAATTTGGTAAAACACACTGCATTGGTTTCATCTATATGCAATCATATAAACAGGCCAAACACAATAGAAGGCTGTATCTAATCAGCTTTAACTTAATAATGCTCGAATAATGAAAATGTACTAATAAAACATGACTGTACTGAACAGCAGTGACTATAATGGCAGATAGCAGGTCTGACAATTAACTGATTCAAATAGATCAGGAAGGCTAATGTGTGAGATCCAGTTGAGCTGAATGAATCACAGTTTAAATAATGTAGACTCTTAGTGCCCCACCAGATCTGATATCGCTGTCTTGGTGTTGTTCTTGTTCTGCTTAGAGATCTTAATAGCAACTGACCAATGGCATTTTTGTATTTTGTAATGTCATAGCTTTGTGATTTGGGGAAAAGACCGGAAAAATGTGCACATGGAAGAAGTTAACATTGTTACAGTTAACAGTCTATTCTAACCCAAACCCAAAGTATTTTTTGTTGCCTAAACCTAACCAAACTGCAACTGTTAACTAAAAATAAATGGAAATACTAAGTCAACTCAGTGTCAAAGTAGTAAGTGATTATTATAACAATATGTTGTAAATGCCCCCAGTCGCTT
The DNA here is from genome assembly GCF_040436345.1 of Pagrus major. Taxonomy (NCBI): domain Eukaryota; kingdom Metazoa; phylum Chordata; class Actinopteri; order Spariformes; family Sparidae; genus Pagrus; species Pagrus major. The sequence continues at coordinate 4,666,693 of NC_133235.1, read as the reverse complement.
GTGAGAGAGTGCATAACCCATTAAGCCACAATGTCTTGCCCCGAAGCAGACTCTCTCTCTCTTTTATGAAATGATGATCACGGAGCAACGTTAATTATGATGCTCCAAGAACAACACCAACAAGAGTCTCAAAGCTATGACATCACAATAACGTGATTGGTCTGTTACAATCGCCACCCCAGTGGTGGCCCAATCTGTCACCCTGTCTGGATTTGTGAGCCCCTTTGGCAAAGCAACTACATCCCAAGTGGTGACCCCCTGCATGCCAGTCTGCTTGTGGAGTTTGTTGTTTGGCTGCAGGGTATCAATTAGTTCCAGTGAAACAGACTGTTCACTGCTCTAAATGAATGCACAATGAATACCTTATTTACAAAACTGAGTGTAGTCCTTCAGTTAATTATCCTCTGAACACCACAGGATGGCGCCTGTCACACACAAACTGCAAGAAGAATCCTACACTGTCCCTGTGAACACAAGCGATCATCACCAACACAACACCAACACCAACAGATTTACTGTTTGACAGCTGCACACAATATTATTGACTTTGAATCTTGCTATCATAATGTTTGCTTTCTGGCTAATAGCTAAGCCAAAGGGTTCAATTAACTGAGTGGACTAGTTTTTAGCGGTTTGATTAAATTTAAACTTATTATCAAAATCAAACCCCACAAAGGATGCATGCTCATAACACACATGCCCCTGAATACATTTCTTAAACACACACACAGTGGAAAATAACAGCAGAGCAGATTAATGAACTCTCAGTTTCAACAAAGTCAACCATACCACCAGTTCAAGTTCAAACATAGTTATATTAGAACAAACAAAAGAAAGAAATCAAAGTTCTGCTCAGTTCAGTCCACACAACAAAAATACTTCACTTCGGGGGTTATCATTGACAGTTCAATCCAGTTCAAGTCAGTTCAGTTCCACTCCTCTCCCCTTGGGGAAAAAACACAGCCCATAGAGTAAAACAATAAGTAAAGTTCCTCACTTAATTCACAGGTCTATTAGGTTTTTATCCTCCTCATCCTCAGACTGGCTTGCCAATGGATTGTTGCTGTGATCATCCATCTCATCAGCTTGCTCTTTCCATATCTTTGAGGATGAGGATCTCTTTGAATTTTTTAGATGCAAGCCCTGCTTCTACATCTGGATCCCCTGTCTCAACCTCAAATATCTCCTTCAATTGCTGGCGTTGTTCCTGTTCCACCTGCTGTGCAGTTGGGTAGCAAGGTTTGAGGCGGGAGATATGTAAAATCCATCTGTCTTCTCGAATATTCTCCAACAACCTGCTGAATAATATGGTAGGGACCTTGACACTTCAGAGACAGATTAGCCGCAGATGATTTCTCAGCCTTGGAAAGGGGAAGGGCACATAGCCAGACTCGAGCTTGCTCTTCCAAAGTGACGTGTGAATATCGTGGACTATCGTGGCCGATCGCCACAAGTTTACCCTTGCTGTTAAGTCGTATCTGGTGCGTCCTATTTACTGGAGTAGCTAACAACTTTTCCATTACATAATAATCTTATGGGATTAATTATTAAATAGGCATTTAACCAAAAACCAGCTCATCCTCATTTAACCAAGAACCCATTCAAAAAAACCCATAGACTTTGGTATGAGGGAACTGGAAGTTCAAAAATGCTAACTCATTTCCAGGTTCTAGGACTCATTACAGCACTTTATTAGTCAAATCCTCAAGTGTTGCCAGGGAAACAGAGTTATGCCTTGTAAATGAAAAAAACTTTCGATTTTGTTCACAAATCACATGAAAACTTAAATGGTCTCTTTTTTTTGGCAAGCGGTCATGGTATAAGCTGGATAATGGCCAGACAGTTCTGGCCTCCATTAATGGCTGTCAATGGACCTCTCCTTGTGCAACATCCCTCACATCAGATGCACATGAACACATAAACACAGATTTGTAGGTTTTGGAATATATTTTATCTCCCGTTTGGGCCTTTGTTATTTTCAAATGTTGAAAATATAATTGGATTTATTTGGTGTGTGTCTGGCAGGGGAACAGTGGGTCTGGATATCCCATCAGTCCGTTTGCTGTTACAGAGCTGGTATTTGCAGTTTAGCCTGTGAAGCCCTTAAAAGCTGTCTTAGCTCAGAACTACAATTACATTTCACATGAATTATTCATATTTTCAGCCCAGTTGAGGGCACTGTTGTTTTCAAAGACAGTAAGTACATCAGCCTCCCTAATTACCTATTGAATAAATAAGCAGCACAAGCAGGGAGGCTGTTTATAATTTGTTGTGTGACACCAGAGCTTTTTTTTTTTTTAATATGATCTTGTGTTTAGAAACTCCTTCATTCCTACCTCTTCTTTGCCTTGATCCAAGAAACTGTTAAGCAGTAAAACAATAATAGGCAAACTAAGTATTCTCAATTAAACATGAAACAAAAGAACATGCTGCATGATGCCAAATTAATAAAAAAACAAATTCCATGCTTTAGTGCAAGATAACATGATGTAAAAAGGCTCGATATGTTAAATAGCTCAACAAATTCAAAATAACAACTGTATAATAGAGACTGTATTAATCATTGAAAAAACTTTAGAAATACTTTCATGGTGATTTATTTATGTCCCTTATTGGGCCTCAAGGGATGAGCTATGTAGGTATACCAACAGGCGAACCATGTCTTAGGCAGAATCGCAAATCCCTTGATGGCTGTAAAAGCTGCACTCCAAGGCATTTGAAGCCAATTATTACAAATGGTATACTGCTGTGGCCCAATTAAAAACTTTTCAGGCTCTTTATGTCAGGTGTTTATTTTCCAGTTAATTCACTGAAAGCACTGGAAAAGAAAGAGGAGGAGGAATGAGCAAGAAGAAAAATATATTAGTTTTTACCTATAGTGTAGACTCAGATGGTGTGTTGAGAAAAGAGATATTTATCACAACATGTAATATGATTCTCAAATGGGCCATCTGTTCCACCAGACATAACTGGAAAATTTGAAACTTTGGCATTTTTCAAAGATTGAACATATGGATCCAAAACAAATAAAAGCACATAATCAAACTATTTTCTGAAATCATTTGTCTTTTTATTAACCGATAAAAATATACACCAGGGAAAATAGGCTTGATTTCGTCCATCCTCCTGATTATTCCTCAGTCGACTTATTCATCCATTACCACTAAGAAAAGATCTGAAAAGATACAGTCTCCTCACTGATTTCAGTCCAGCGAAAAGATTTTTAGGTACAAATTTCCATAGAATCACAGAAGTCAGCAAGGTTAAAACGACAATAAGAGACAGAAAAGAAGTGGAGTGAAGTCTTGTCTGACCTTGAAGTTGGCATGGAACTTGAAAGATTTCAATTATTAACCTGTCACTTGTCAATGTTACCAAGTGTTGCCTTGTACTGTCCATGTCCCTACCTGCCACTGCAGCCTTGTCACTCCTTAGAATGGATATGTGTCAGGTGTTTTCATACACATGGACATAGTAAAGTCAACAAATAGCCTTTTTCCACTGCAGGAACATGATTAAATAAAATGCAATGTGTAATTTTTTGTCGTGAGTTCTGCTTACTGTTCACTGTCCGATTTCACATACTTTTGGCACTTCTCAGGAGATCAGTTCCATTACCAAAGGGCAAGGACATGATACCTTTTAGAGATTGTAAAGCCCCTTGTGGTAAATTGATGATTTGTGATATGGGCTATAGACATATATATATATACATATATATATATATATATATATATATATATATATATATATATATATATATATATATACACATATATATATATATATATATACACATATATAAACTTGATTTTAATTGATCATGGTTGTTCAGGCAGATTTATTGTCAAGACAGAGTAAAAAACAAATAATAAAATGGGCAGTGGCCTTAAGGTTAAAACTATTCAGTAAGTTAGCAATAATACATACTGTACGCAACGTCCGGTGAGACTTTCAAAACAAAGCCTGATGACAAATGGTTCATATATGACATATTAAGACTTCTAGACTGTTACAAACGTTGTCATGGTGCGGTTAGGTTTTGGCACAAAAACATCTTGGTTAGGTCTAGGCTCAAAAACGACTTGGTTATGTTTAAGTAAAAAGATCACGCTTCAGGTTGAAGCAACATTATGTAAAGCAACAATTTTACCTTTAAAATAACAGCTTCAAAATCATGTTAATGTTACAGTGACTTATAATAGAGTGAATGGTGTCTCTGTCTCAGCCACTCCAGTCATTTGTTTTTGCACTTTGTAATTTTAGTGAGAAGGTAGCACCACTGTACGTAACACTTTACGGTAGTATACCACACAGTTTTGATGAAACTGTTTTACATTTTATGTAGAAAATGTCTTCTGGTTTTCCCTCTGATGTCCTCCGACCGCTCTCCCTCAACTCTGATTTACTAAGATTCCTGAAAGCAACATATAACTGTTGCACAGTGTACTTCGATAGAGGTTAAGATGGTAGCATGTTATTGCCAAGTGTTAATGTCTCTGGTTCAGGTTATGTTAGCTTGGCGTGCTGTTACTGATCTTAGCTGTTTGCAGTGTGCAGTGCAGACTTTAACTGTGCCTTTAAATACCTGACCATGCACTTCAAAAAATAGGTTTACAGGATTTAGCATTGCTATGATATGCCGAGTTTTATTTGTAGTTAGCACATACCGTTACATTACATCTGACAAATAGGAACAGCCCTGGGATGAATTACTACATACATACACTACGTTACTTAAGTTTATACACATCACCGAGGTAACTTTCATTAGAAACACTGTGTTATGTAAGTAAGATAAATTGGCCTTCCTTACATAACACAGTGTTTCCCACAGGATTTTATGAGGCTAGGTGGGTGGACCTTGCACCCTCACAGGGGATCGGCGGGGCATCCATTACTGGAAGAAAATTTTGCACTTTCTCAAAGTTAAATGCATCAATCTGGTGCACATTGAGAGACACATTAAGAGGCTATATCATAAAAGAAAAAAATATCATAGAAAATAATAAAATATAAGACTGCGCTTTGGCTCTGCTGCCTGGTGATAAGTCTAGTCATCACAGTTCACTACACTATACAGCTTTGGCTATACAATGTTAACAGAAGCATATAGGTTATAGTCAATCATCATTGTCTTGTTTTAAAAATGATGTGCGCCTACGCAAGACAAGACAGACAGCCTGACTGGGGAGCGATGAACAACAAGCTAGCACATCTACTCAACGTTACTGTTATTTGAAGAGTTTACCTGAGAGCTGTTCCTGTAAGTCTTTGTGTTTTTTTTCTTTTCATGATCGGAGGATAGTTCCACACACCGCTCTATTACAAGGGGGAGGTGGTACTTGCAGGGCCTCGGACCAAGGTATGTGTGTGCTTGTGTGTGTGTGTGTGTGAGAGAGAGAAAGAGAGAGCGTGAGAGAGAGAGAGAGAGAGAGAGAGAGAGAGAGAGAGAGAGAAGCTACCGTATTTAGCGCATTAGGAGAATTAGTATTAAAAGCCAGAAGCTTGACCAGAAGATTTCTCAGTGTCTGACAGAAAGAGATACAACACGCAGCCAAAAAAGTGCAGAAAAATGTAAAGATGATATAATCTTACAGAAAAATGGGGTTCACAAAGTGTACGGTATCACTGGAAATTATGTTCATATTGTACCATTACTCACTTTGATTTATGTGCAATGCCAGCATACCCCTTTTGTAGCACTACAGAATGTAAGGGTGTGATGAGTGTCTTTGCAGAAGACCTGAGTTCACTTCCTGTCACAAACCTGCAATTAACATTTACTTTTCTATTACTGTAATCACAATCTTTCTGTATCCATATGAAGATCGCTTCTAGCATCAATTAGATTGATACAAAGAGATTAGTTTCACTTTCCCTTTTCTACGTTGTACCCACATATTGGCATGTCATGAAAGAGTAGAGCTGTCCTATAAATGTTCCGTGATGGCTGAATGTAAGATGGACATCATTTGGAGCTATTTTACAGCTGTAGATAAAAACTTTGTTGTGCTTATAAGGCTGTTCACTACTGTGGTAACACCACAAACTCATTTAAACACATAAAAAACATGAGAAAGAGAATTTGGAGCTGTAACAAAGAAGGGAAAAGGATGAGGGAAATGCCTCGTCAAACTGATTAATGTAACATACTATGTTCAGACATCCACATAATATATTCAGCCCATTGAAACTTGTTATCTAAATGAATTATGTTCATGAAACTGAAAAAAATATTTTTTGTGTAACGTGAAAGGTATATGATATCTATATTTATGCTACATGTAGTCTATCATAGGCTATAGACCTAATTATTTTGATATTTCACCTACAGTAGGTGATTCCCCAAGAGCCCAACATTTTTGTAACTTGCCTTAAAAAATGGTCCTCTTTTTTAATAATAAGTATCGGTTCTGACAGCTGTGATGTTGGCCTTGTATTACATGCACATAAGTGAACTGTGAAAGCTTCGCATTACGAACCATATTTATTTTGAATGCTAGGCAGTGATCTCTAGCAAATGTCGTAATTATTAAGGCAGCAAAGGATGATGTCAGGTGAAGTATCAGAGTGGTGTGAGTGAGTGAGTGAGTGAGTATAAGAGCGACAAAGTCTGCGTAGGGAGGTTGTTGGGGCAAAGGTTTGGTTAAACAATTGCAGGACTTTCACCCAAGAGAGCACTGTTTGTGTCTATTGTAATACCAAAAGCAAATGGTGAGTTTTTTTTAACTTACTAACATAGTTACATGACAAACTTGGATGTTTTATTTAACATAATTATGTTTGTTACTGAAGTCACCGAAAAAATGTAGTTATTTTATCCCAAACAATGATGTTTTCCTTAATCTAACCAAGTAGTTTTCTTGCCTAAACCTAACCAAACTGTGGGTGTATGACAAAGGTCTGGTTTGCCTGTCCCTGGTACGCTGCAACAGTCATGTTGTTTTCAGAATTGTGTTATATGTTGTTTTGGGAGTCACTGGCAATCGACCTATTCAGTCACTTTAGTATGAGGATATATTAGAGCAGTGCTTCTCCAACCTTTTTCTAATGGGACCCACTTTTTTAAAATGACAAACTATCGTGACCCAATTCACAACAGAGCAAATGAGTGAATTTTTGCATAAATGAATGTTCCTGACCATTTTTACTGCCATTTCTGCATCGCCTTATCTTGAATAGGTAAACCAGCCACTTCAAAAAGATTGCGAGAAAAATCACAACTTAGATTTATGCACGTTATTAAAAACATATACAAAATGTGAAATAGAACTAAGCATGTCAGATGTGCTCCAGGCACTGGGGATTTTTGTTGCGTTCCGTGACTTGTTCTCTCCCAATGACCCTCCAGAGTAGCAACCTCTCTGTGCTCTGGGACATCCTGATTTACCTACCCATCTTAAATAAAAGATTAGGGAAGAAATTTATCGAATTTATTTGGCAATAAAATCTTCTGCTACCCACTTGTGGGTTGCGACCCAATCTCTGGGAATGTCTATGTTAGATATATCACAGATTCATGAGGCATGATCTCCTCTGCTAATGATGAACATCCTGTTGGTGATATAAGGTTGAAACAAGTAAGGAACAACTTTAGAAAGACCAAAACAGTTTTCTAAACAGATTGTGACAGTTCTGGTGTTGATGATGTTAAAAGCTTGAATTGCAAAGAAAAAGTACAGTAACTATTTCTAATAGCTTAGGTTACAGTTTTAGATCCTGCACTGGAAAAAATAATTAGGAGAGATTACCGTACATCTTTGCAATTTGGTCTGTTATTAGGCTCAGAGCATGACCATGAAACTTGAATTTGGATTAGCTAACTCTCCCTAATCCCCATCTTTAAAGCTGACACTACAGGATCCTGTCATTATGTGCATGCAAACACATTAAGGTTCCATTACCTGAAAAAATGTTTTCAGGGGAAATGTCAATGGCTTTCTTTGGCATTTAGAACATCTGCAACATGTGTGCATTCCAGTGGAGTCTTCAGCTTTAACTAGATCTTTATTTATAGGTATCACTTATATGACCGTCAGCCTAATTTTTGTCTTGAATAACAAAGAAAATCTCCATATTCCCATTATTCAAGCCAATGGATGATTGGTGACCTGAACCTCTAAATAATGACTGGAGTTTCAGTAACAATGAAGATCAAGACCAGAATCCTTTGGACTGATGACTTGCTGTACCTTTTCCACTAACACAGCTAGGATGTTTTCCCCAAATCTCCCTTAAGCTTGTGTGTTCTTCTCTCTAGTTACATGTACAACTGTGAATGGCTTTTCTTATCCTCTGATGTTTCACATGATATCACAGTTTCTAAATGCCAGCTTTTTGCAGTAGTAATTTTTGCATCCTTACACCACGGGTTAAATGGCACAAGTAAAAAGCATTCTTTTTTAACAAATCTGGCAAAAGGTAAAAAAAAACAAAAAACTTTAGGTGTCAGGATTAGCTTGGCCTGTCGCCAGCTGCTCTCCAACAATTCGTTCCAGTGTTTGCCTCTCTGGCTCCCAGTCTTCCAAGTCAGCATAGTTTAATTCGGGCACTGCTGCAGTCAGGCCCAAAGAGCTGACTGACCCGGCCAAGGACCCACGGCCTTCATAGGCATATGTTTGAAGTGAGTCATATGGCGGGCCCCGTGTGTCAGAGTCTGCTTCAGCCACCTTCTGCTGGATAATCTGCTGAATGATGTCATGACTATCCAGCAGAAGCGAAGGCGCTGACTGGCTGATCTCTCGTGGAAAGCAGTCAATGACAAACCAGGCAGGTTCTGAGTCTGGGCTGTAGCTCCCGTAATCCAACTCCTGTGCTTTCCTTCTCCTCAACACCACAATCCCATCCTCCTCATCCTCGGCCTCATCCTCCTCTCCGTATGGGCTTGGTCCACATCCGAGGTAGGTGTGGAACTTCCTGCGATGCTCTGACACTTTGGGATTTCGGAGTGCAGCAATGTCAAAAGCTTCTGTGTCCTCCTCCCCTCCTCCCTCGTCATCGTAGGTCACCACATTTTCTCTGATGTCCTCTTCTGAGAGAATCAAGGGCTCTTTACTTGCTTTCTTGTTTCGTAGCTGGGTGAACAGCATCACAATGGCTGGAGGGAGATGAGTCGGAGACGTAAAAGTAAAGTAAAGAAAGAAGGGATAAAGGGAGGGAAGGAGAAGGAGGAGAAGGAGAGTCATGAAAAATAATTGTATTTCATTTTGATCCACAAACAGCTGGCATTTAGATGTGTGTAGTTGAAAGATATCTATCAAAGATGCCACAAAAACTTTCATTTTGGCTCCGCAGTAAACACCTGTAGTACATTTGACATTGAATTGACATCTATTGGATATATTTTGCCCAGTGGGAGAGAACAGCAGCTGTGTGTGAACAACCACTCACAGGACTTATCATCTTTGCTCCAAATACATGCACCTGGTATAACATGACTGAAAGACCACACCTAGGTCACGTTGTGACAACTGACCACAGTCCATGATCAAAAATAACCAAACAAATTATTGCTACCAAAATGTAAAGGTTGGTTTGTGTAGCTTAGTTCTCATGATTAGTTCAATGGCCCATAGATGGTATGCCAAGAGTGTGACGAAGCCTCCAAATGTTTTCACTTTACTGTAATACCACCTTTAAAACCAGGAAAACACAACCCTTATGACATATCACGATATAATGATATTCAAGACCAAACATAGTTTCATATCATGATAGAGATATGTCATATGTTTTGCCCAGCCCTAAATTACATTAAATGTTAATATAAAATATAATTAAGCATTTAGCTGTGAAAAAAAAGTTTTAAATTGTTTTCTTTTGTCAAAATAGAGCTAAATTGTTGCCAAAATTATCCAATTGCCATTTGAATGAATGACTTTAGGTCTCTGGTAAGTCGTGGAGTTGTGCATGAAAAACTTTGTTGTATGAAGCCAACATGTAGACTGCATCAATTTCCCCCTGGATCATCATTTTTTTTATCCAGTTACAATGATTCGAGAAAAGCTTACATTAAAATAGAGACTTGATATGCATCCACATACTTACCTAATAATATGACAATACACAGCAGTATGGCCACAAAAGCACCAGTGCTGAGGCCAGCTGAAGACAGAAAGGCCTGGGCCTGACAGACGTTGCTGTTACGCCCCCTAGTGTTCCTCTGACACACACAGACCCTGAGAGATAGTGTCGCAGTGCTGCTCAGAGGAGGCTCCCCACCATCAGCCACCACCAGCACCAGGCTGAAGAACTCCTGGTCTCTGTCCTGGCTGAAGCCATCACGCCGACGAGATACTATACTGGCAGTGTTGTCTGGAAACAGTGAGGACAGGGTTGAGGAGGGCAAGGGAGGAAGGTGTATAAAGGTGTATGGTGATATGGATGAATGGGGAGAGGTAGAATAACGGAATAGGAAAGGTTGAGAAAGTTGATATGTGAAATGTGAGAGAAAGGTGAAAAAGAAAACAAAACATCACTTTAAGCAAGTGCATAAAAAAGTGCTGGTTAAATAGGCAACGTTCTTCATGATTGTGGATCAATCCACATGATTATATAGAGCAGTGTGGAAGCAGGACAAATAATTGACTTTGAAATGGGATGGCTCATTCTTGATGTGATTGAAAAATGAAGTGTATTGTATATTAAAGGTGTATATTGTAGAGTACAACCAAAATTTGAAGGTAGCTCCAAAAATATAGGGGGCAGCACATCACCAGAGTAACCTACAATTGCTGTTCTTTGCTATTCTTGGCTGAAGCAAGATACCGATGTCTAATTAGCTCATGGCTCAGTCAGCTGTGGAGTTAGTCTGGACTGAGACCTCAGATCATAGGGGGAAGTCACCTCGGGCAACAACCGGGTTTAGCACCCTGAGAGTGAACATGGCTGGACATCAGAATGGGACAGCCTCCAAGACCAACAGACATCAGTTTAAAGACAGGGGAGACAATACAGAGGTGATTTACAGCAGTGAATTACAGAGGACTATGACTCTGGGGACGAAAGGACATGTCAGGCGGGTACAGGAGAGACATAAAGCGGTAGAGGAGAGAGAGATAGAGTTGGACATCAGCAGCAGGCAAAACCAGCATATTGAGCCTGAATATTTTCACATTTTACTCTGCAAATTGAGGATTTATTTCAACCAAACCAGAGTTGATTGTGGAAAGACAAACCAAGACATTATCTCTGCCACACAATACATTGACGTATTTGATGTAACATCAACACTGTTCACATTCTGTTAATGATTGTTAATTTTTTGTATGATTTAAAGTAAAATTCTGGGCATATATTGCCCCTTTTAAGAGGGACAAACAGGTAAGGGACCTGCACTTTGGATAAACAGCTCCCACAAAATTTAATACTTCAGACTCACAAATGAAGTTTTTTTTTATCCAGCACACAAAAATGTTTGGATTTATAAAATCTAAATCTACTTTTGACCAGATCACACTTTTAAATAAGATTTGATATTATAGTAATGGTAGGAAGGACAATACAATGTGAAAGCAATGCCAAACCTTGTCTGCTGTTTTGTGCTGAACAGGGAGTGTACAGTGGCTGTATTAGAGCCTTTTCACTGAAAACATTTGCCTTTTCCAGCTGGAAACAAATCAAAACAAAAAAATATATAGTTCTGGGCAGGAAATCTTAAAAAGCTATAAAGCTCTGTAGAGCTGAGGGGAACTGTGATAATTTTCTGTGGGTGTGTCACTATGAGGAAGCTGTTTAATATTAGTAATTTGATCCATTGCAAATAATAAAAAATGGTGCAGCTTTGATATTTAGGAAACATGCCATGTTGTGTTCTTGAGAATTGCATTCCTTTGGGAACCACAGCAGCCGTAGGAAATCTTGGAGCTCTATATTTCCTTCAAAAGAAATCACAGTGTATTTTAAGCATATTGTTTGTGTATAAACATTCCCAAAAGCCTTGCCATTAAGAAAAAGTCATGTTATAATTATTAAAAGGGTGTTGAAGTTCTTACACCAGAGGATGTAAACAAAGGGTGGATTGAAGCTGGATTAAGCAGCCCTCTGCATCATGGCGCTGAAAGCAACATACAAATCTAGTCCTAAAGGTGCATTTTTTAAGATCTGGACATAATTTTAGTATAAAACATAGTGTTTAGAACAGTTCTGGCGTTATGTCCAAGATGCCTATTTATTGCATTGCACTAGATCCACTGCTAAGCAGCCAGGGTGGCCCGTTCTTGGAGTACCATGTCTGCTGTGAAAGGCGATAGTGAGTCACTGTAGCCTCTAGTTTGCTGCTGCTGGCCAGAGGGAATGGCTACCACGTTGAAGTTACAGTCTCAGTTAATTAGTTACTAAACACAAAGACTCAGGAGCCCCTGGAAAACAACTTTTCTCATCATCTCAAACAACAGCTCCCAGAAAGAAACCAAGTCTGTGCCAAAGAAAAGAAGTAGTGTAGAAAGAAGCAAAACAAGAGTAAATACTGGTTTGGCTGAGAAAAAAAGAAAAAAGAAAGCCCCAGATTTAGTTAGCCTGAGTGTATTTGCATCCGAAGTTCTCAGCATCATCCTGTGTGAAATGTTCAGATGCGGAGAGGGGGGACAGTTTCCCTGCGACTCTGCACCTCTGGAGGTAGTATCAGAGCCGCAGCCGAAGAGAGTTGGCGTCTGTGTGAATGGATAAGCCGGCAGCGCGGAGCGGGGGCGAGTCGATCTGATGGTGTTCACAGTCTGACAGTTAAACAGATCGTCACAGGACCAAACAACAGTAATGTAGTAACTGTGTCTGTCCCCGGCAAAAAACTTTAACTCACCAAGTGTTTGTCTCCTTCCACTATTGTGTTGTTGTAGTTACTGTCTTTAAAAAAATCACTGCGACAGTCAGCCCAGTCCAACCGAGACTTCTGTAGGAACACATGTCCATCGCCTCTGCATTACACTGAGGCCCTGTTTTTGTTGTTAACTCTTTTCATCTGGATGAAGACTATTCACAGGAAGAAGGCGCCCTAAAGTCTGCCACCTTATCTCATGGCAGAGAGGACAGTGTTTTTCTTTGACCATAAAGCCTTCAGATGAGGACCATTCCTAATTAATTTACAACCTAAACTATGATTGAACTTTCTCTCCCCTCCAAACAGATAAATTCTTCCCTCACAGGTCAGTCTAAGTGAGCATGGAGTCACCTTCTCTCTGTTCATCAGGAGTGACGAACTAACTGGTCATCAGAAGGTGTCAATACAGAGTCTTTACATTTGCAAATTAAGTAACACGTCTGATGGCTCTTTCTCCCTCTGTTCCTCTCTTTCCCTGTAATTTCTAATCCACACATTAGAGAGTGAAAGGACACTGGAAACCTTTTTCTCACTTGTTATTGTGATACTCCCATGTCTGTTATTTACGACACATCTGGTCTCACTATCTGTGGGACATTCCACCCAAATGGTCTCTGTGTTCCTCCAGATTTCAGACCATTTCTAATTAACCATTAAGTCAGGATCTCACCCTCTTAATTCTAACAAATTAAGAGTCAGTAAAAGAAGTTCATAAAACTGATCTTTCTCCCGTTTCTCTTTGATGAAATTTGACTGAAATCAAGTTTAATGTTTAAATGTGTCTTGTGTTTGGTGGAACCACAGTACCCTCCAGTGGCGAGTCCTGGTACAAATGGATTAGACTGTCGGGAGATCTTTTGTCTAATACGTTTTTCTTGATTACCAGTAAAAGTCTCTAATATGTTTTTGTTTACGAGTATTAAGCTAGAACTAGAAGAAATGTGTATAAGTGATCAATTCTATCAGTTCTACTGTATCTTTAAGTGTGTTTTTATGCTTTGATCCAGTGTTAATTTCTTTTAAGTGTTCAGTGATTTTAATCAGGTCATATTATTTCATTGTTAGACAAAGTCCATTCATTTTGCCATGGTAAAGTTCTGAGAAAGGCGAAGCACGATCTCGAAACATTAAATCGATAGTTTAAATTTAATTAGGTTTCGTGAGTGTAGGCTTATGATATGGTCTAATGCGTGAACATCGTCGGCCCGCCCCTTGGAGGCCCGCCCGCCAATCAGGACTACAAAACCGAGAGACAGCTCTCTCTCGCTCTCTTCTTTTAAATTCTTCTTTTTAAACACTTCTTTTAAGCTCTTCTTTTTAAATTTTTCAAGCTTTACCTTCTCTATTTTTGCGACGCGCTCTTAGGCAGAAATCTCCGCACAATTGACCACGTGCGATTTTACCTCAATCCTATAATTTTGAGGAGGACGCACTGACCTTAAGTGCTTTCGTTTTTGTTAAGTATCACTATTTTACTCAGTAGAAGTTAATTTAACTTAATTCGTCTTATATTGAGTAATAACTGAGGACTCGCCCGGCCAGCGTTATTCTCTAGTTATTTTCTGAAGAAAGTTGAATTAGTTCAATCAAAAGTTCAGAGTCACCACTCCATGCAAGAAGAAGACCTTTATTACGACCAACACCGTTAATAAAGACGTGCAGTAATTGCCTGCATCAACAAACCGTGTGAACGGTTTGCAACGAAAGATAGACTTTGTGCCAAGCCGAGACCGGCCTGCCTCCAACGCTCACAAGCGGTGCCATCCCGCTGGGCAGCGGACTGGGACCTTCCTGCTGAGTACTGGACGGACCGCGCTCTCCCTCCGACACCTGGACGAGAGAACCACCCACTGGGAGACCGGACGAGCTGCGACTTCCCTCCGGCTCTTGGACCGGCACTGCAAGCCCGCAGTCGAGCCATCAACTCCGGCGAAAGGTTCAAAGTGGTGGATGTTCCAACTCTCCAGGCAAAGTAGGCTAAGCACCCTTGCACACTGCTGGATTCACACGCATGTTTACTGAGTTGGTGTCTCTTTACTTTTCATTCATAGTAATCTTTTATTAATAAGAAATCTGGTTAGGGTCTCGTTAGTGTCAAAAATTACTCCCGTAATCTTTGAATGCTTCCCAGACTCGCGACTTTACCATCCGCTCATGTCCATACAGTCCTATTACCTTGATCATTTAGTCTCCACATTTTCTGTTATCATTGTTGTTTGCTTAAATCACCCTTTCATTTATTCACCCTGATTTATTTAGTAAATAAACATATTTAAACGTATGTCGTTGTCTGTGCAGGTTTGTTTTAATGTGGAGAACCGATGGAAACTGTGTAGAAATCACTGCTTCATTTGTGAGATTGAATAAATTGATCTGAAATTGATTAGAATTGATACAAGTTAACCTTGCTTAGTCGAATTTGATTAATTACCTCCGGATTATTCAAATAGATAAAACATCGGAGGTGGTGCCCCATTAACGAGTGTTTTATTAATCGCCAATGATTAATGAATTACATTTATTGGTAGTGTATCTCCTACACTTCAGTGAACTTTCCCCCAGAAAACAGCATCCCTCCCCACGAGTGAGAGAGTCAGACAGTGTCCTCTGTTTACTGATGGTGATTATGTAATTATGTCATTTAGAGCGAAAAACTTAACTTTGTCACTTTCCAGGATGCATGGTGGGTCAGGATCCCAATCACAACACATTATAACAGCATCCATATGATTATAAACAGTCAGCAGGTACATGTTTAGATTAACAGGTGGACACCGGGGGAAACACACTGAAAAAACCACACAGATCTCAACGTCATCATTATGACGTGTACCATCACGCCTCTTTTGGATCCGCAGCACAGGAGTGCTGTTTGTATTGACACACTGGTGCAGCTTTACGCCGGAGCTGCTTGGTTCTGTGTGAGCAAACAAATGCGGAGAATTGGCGAACCTCTGCTGTGGAGATAATGTGGAGTCTCTGTGTGAAAAGGGCTTGTGATTACTATTTTTCCACATGCTAAAAGATAACTCACTACTAACAAAGTTACATTTTGTCTAGGGGAAGGAAGCTGCATGTCATCTTGTTGTTGGTAAGTCAGAAAGTAATTGTAGATCCAGCGTTAACATTGTATAACATTGTGAAGGATGCATCTGTAAAATGGTAATAAACGCCTCACAACCCCTGCGAAATGACTCGTTTTACTGTCAGAATTTGAGCAATTTGGTCCAATACAATTTGGAAAGTCTAGAAGAGCTGCCCGAATAAATTATTTTATCCTCATTCAAGTTAGCTTAGTGCTAAACCGGAAGTTAACCGACTCGGTCGGTGGAAGTCTCAAGTGCGCATGCTCCATGGCACCCCAGCTGGACAGCCACCACCACAATTAAAGTCTGATTCTGTGGAAAACACTGTACACTGTTGGCTGGTTTAATCTAAAGGAATGCGTCATATTCCTTAAGCTCATCACATGTTTGCAGTGTCCCTGCCCTGTATATCTAAAAGTCAACTTTTCATGAGGCCAGAAGAACAGCCTGTTTTTACAATAAATAGTTTACTTAACATCAGAATCAGGAGACTTATCTCAACCCAAATAGGAACACCTGAGTGTTCAGTTTATCACAAACAAAATCGTTGTTAAAAGAAAGTGAGAAGAAATTCCTAGATCCTTTATCCAGATCAGCACCAAAATAATGGGTGCCTGATCTGGGGGCTATTCTGGGCTGAGACCCATCCTCCATCCAAGTTTCATGGAAATCCTTTCAGTAGTTTTTGTGTAATCCTACTGACAAACCAACTAACCAAACAGCTAACAAATGGATACGGATAAAATGATGACCTCCTTGGCAGATGTAACAAAACAACCACTATCAAGTTTGAAAATGGCAGTAAAAGCTAAAAGCAATTAAAAAGGACATTATGAACTAGCATCTCATGGTGATGAATGAGTGAATAATAGTAGAATACAAACTCTTCTTCAAGCCATTTTAAATCCTCTAATTGACCTCAGTGGTGTCTTCACTATTATCTGTCATCCTGTTCCACTGTGATAATCAAGGCATTGATTGTGATAATGGTGACAATAATGGCCAATAAATGGTGGCAGGAGCTAAGAGAAATAGAAGCTAAACTGACAGAGAAACAGCTGTTGAATATGTATGAAGAGCACATCTTTACAAAGCACTGTATGTCCAAAGCACCCTCAGGAGCTCTGAGCCAGGATAAAGCATGTCAGCTAGTAGACAGTCATAGACAGTATGTGCATGTCCTACTATATGTGTCTGTTTATGTGTGTGGTTTTCATAATTGAAAGGTTTTATTTAAAAAACACAGAAACTTGAAAAGCTGGCAGTCTGGCTGAAGTGGAGAGAGGATAGCCCACAGGAACTGGCCTTTAAACAGCTGACTTGGAGGCCAATCAACATTCAGTCACCTGCAGCCAATCACACGCTCACACAGGTAACACAACAGAAGGGCATTCAAGCACAGACGAAATTAAAAACATGCATGAAAATGTTCATACAAGCTCTGGGGTCATAACAACCTATGAACAGAAGCCATTTGATCTAATTTATATATGACTTTGTGCTTTTGAAAACAGGATGGAGCAGACCACAACAAAGGCAAAATGATAACAACTAGATAAGAGCTGAGTGGTGGAAGACATACTATATTTGAAAAATAGTGATGCCACTCAAGGTCTTACATCGAAGATTTTACTTTAGAGCAACATTATGTAACCTTTTTTCCCTTAAAATAACTTCAAATTATTTTACTTGTACATTTTGCTAGTACAGTGTCTTGTAATAGGATGAATGATGTCTCAGCCACTCCACACCCGTATCACTTGTTTTCTGCACTATGTAACTGATCACAGCGTTGCATACATGTTCAAGAACATTGTTGTCACTTATGAGTTTTGTTTGCAGTTAGCACCTACATTATGTCTGACAAATTGTTACAGACCTGGGATTTGTATTTACCAGAGTGGTGTTGCACTCTGCAGAAACTGTGGGGGGCGCCAAATCGCACACAATGCCAATTTCTTCATAATGTTGCTTTAAGTAAAAATACAAAAGTATTATCAGCAAACTGTACTTGTAATATCAAAAACAAAACCCACACATTTGGCATAATGGTCCTTTCCAGAGTGTTATATTATCATATATCTTTTTCCCTCAAATAAATCATGATAAATGCTGCAGGCGTGGACAAATAATGATAAATAAATGCTGGCCCTCAAACACAGTTCTGCAAAAAAACAAAGGGTGGAAAAACTAATGGTGCATCTGTACATCTAAGTATATGTACATTTCTACCACTATAATTGAATATATTAAATATATATTTTTATTTTTAAGTTTTATAATTTTTAATGTTTACGTATTGAAAAGGTCATTGAGGATGCCATACACTGAGATGAATCGAGAATCATTTTGCATTTGAATCGTTAACAGATGAATCATAATCATTTTGTTAGAGCCCAGACCCAAGTCCCCAAGCCTCAGTTTCTCTTTCTCTAAGCATTTCCACATTACAATAGTAATCTACCTGAAACTAAAGTGCGGTGTTTTACCCAGGAAGCCCAGTGTTCAATTAGCCTTTTGCTTTTAGACAGTTTCATATTGAGCCTATGCAAATCCACCCAGACTTTGGAGCAGGGTCACCCTCTGTCTGAACAATCTGTTTTAGTGCCTGTCTCTTTAAGGCCCCCCTCTGGAAAGCCTTATCTGTTCTGATTGGTCAGCTCTCACAAGCCTAAGCAGGCACCAGCCTCGTTTCTGCATCAGCTCTGCTGGTGTTTTTGCATGCCATGCTGAGGGCAGTGATATTTGTGACATCACAACCTTACTGAAGTCCTGAAGGCTCGTTTAAGGTCACAGAATTTAAATACAAGCTGTGTGCATTTCTCTCTGGACTGAGCATTTAGATACTTTAGTATTTGCATAGCATCTAGATCTGCCTTATCATCCCAAAAGACAGGAAAGCTCCCTTTCTAAAATATGGGACCCTTAAGGCAAAGATTTCAAAACTATCTCAAAGGACAACTTTAAGGAGGTTTCCAAACAAACTGAATACAGGGTGTCAGCTGTGGCAATGAGAATGGTAAAAATGTTTCTCCAGTGACAACAGTTCTAAATTAGCTGTAATATGTGTAATAAGTAAGAATACAAACATCTGCAATGCAGCTATTCAGCCAGGCTGTGTGTTCCATGGAAGCACATGTAAACAACAACAATGCTAACTGCCTGCAGCATTTGGCTCACAGACTGCCATCCAACCTCCCTGGCTGAATCTTGTCACCGTGTCTCATTACTGAGACTGCTGTCAACTCCTCTCAGTCCTCTATCTGTCTCAGGTCAACTGTAGAATGCAGTGCAATAACACCAGGAGAGATGCAGGAGAAATTAGAAGATGTAAAAGAAAATAGAATTTGACAGAAAGGAAGTGAGACACATTTAAAAGGATACAGGGATGCAGGGGTGGGGGAGTCACAGTGAAAAGAGAAGAGATGAGTGAGGCCACATAAAAAGAGAAAAGACTAAAGCTCAGAGAACATCTCATAACATGACACATACCTGAAAACTAAAGGACAACCTGCCCCCTCCAGTTTATTTATGAGATAGAATCAAAAGAAAAATAAATGAGGAGAGGAAATAAACAGAAAACTCCAGTCATTGGGTAACCAAGGCAACAGCACCACTCTTCTCTTGGACATAAAAGCAAATCTCAGAAGGGGGGGACCTGTTCCACCAAAAGCAAAGAGACAACACTGAGGTAGTTGTGCTAGCAGAATATGTTATACAGGTAGAAGCCACAGACACCCCAAGGACTCAGTGTTGTACTTGGCAGCAGCAACTCTGAGCCATGCTTCATTAGGGTCCAGTCTTTGCATTAACAGGTAAACCAGACATGGTGGAGCAAGATATTCATTTACTTTCATAGTACTGTTACTTTTGGGATTCCTCTGTGAGCAACAGCAGTGCAGAGGTCATGAATGTTTTTAAGAGAACTGGCTACTGTGTTCTAAGATGGTGTCATATGCTAAATAAGTTTGGTGTCTAAGTTTCTACCACCATGGTGCATTGGTATCCCAGCAAACAACTGAACGTCCGAGAATCTCACTCATGCAATGAATGTGCAGTTCATGACTTGGATTAAATTACCAGTTAATTACTTAATTTTTTAAATGTGTCTAATGATAAGTATTTGAGTTTATTGCAAATCAAAAGGCCATAGAGGGAGAGATAGAGATAGCTTTTCCTAACTATATTAGAATATTAACACTTAACTGTATCATATGAAATAAAATTTCCAAATATAACCCTTAACCAACACATTTTAGCTTTACAAATAGAACATTCCCTAAAAGTGCTGTAAAGGTTTTTCAGCAATAACCTTCAGACAACCCTCAGGGAAAATTTCCTAAAGGCTCTCTGACAGTTAACATTCCCTATAGGTTCTCTGAAGGTTACACAAATTAACCTTGAGAGCCCTCACGGAACATTCCCTATAGGGTCCCTGAAGGCTACACAAAATACCCGTAATAGAACATTTAGGGAACCTTAAGGGGATATTCCCTGATAGTTCTCTAAAGGTTTTTGTAAAATAACCGGACCTACACAAAATACTCCAAATTGTTGAAGTGAAATTTAAAAAAAAAAATGTTTTAAATAATTCTAAAAAATAAAAAACTGAAAAGTGGTGAGTGCATATGTTTTCACCCCCTTTGCTATGAAGCCCCATCCATTACCTTCAGAAGCCACATAATTAGTTAAATAAGATCCACTTGTGGGCAATCTAAGTGTCACATGATCTCAGTATATATGCACCTGTTCTGACAGGCCCCAGAGTCAACACCAGTGCAACACCACTAAGCAAGGGCTACCACCAAGCAAGTGACACCATGAAGACCAAGGAGCTCTCCAAACAGGTCAGAGTTGTGGAGAAGTACAGATCAGGGTTGGCTTATAAAAAAATATCCCAAACTTTGAACATCCCATGTAGCACCATTAAATCCATTATTAGAAAATGGAAAGATAATGCCACTACAACAAACCTGCCAAGAGAGGGCCGCCCACCAAAACTCACGGACCAGGCAAGGAGGGCATTAATCAGAGAAGCAAGCAAGAGGCCAAAGATAACCCTGAAGGAGCTGGGCAGCTCTACTGCAGAGAGGAGTGGTCCTTTGGACAGAGGAGTATCTGTCCATAGGACCACTTTAAGCCGTACACTACACAGAGCTGGGCTTTATGGAAGAGTGGCCAGAAAAAAGTCATTGCTTAAAGAAAAAAATAAGGCAGCATGTTTGGAGTTCACCAAAAGGCATATCGGAGACTCCCCAAACACATGGAAGAAGGTACTCTGGTAAGATGAAACTAAATTTGAACTTTTTGGCCATTAAGAACAACGCTATGTCTGGCGCAAACGTAACACCTCTCATCACGCTGAGAACACCATCCCCACAGTAGAGCATGGTGGTGGCAGCATCATGCTGTGGGGATGTTTTTCATTGGCAGGGACTGGGAAACTGGTCAGAATTGAAGGAAAGATGGATGGCGCTAAAAATACAGAGAAATTATTGAGGGAAACCTGTTTGAGTCTTCCAGAGATTTGAGACTGGGACGGAGGTTCACCTTTCAGTACAAGTTCAGTTCAGGACAATGACCCTAAGCACACTGCTAAAGCAGCACTCCAGTGGTTTAAGGTGAAACAGTTAAATGTCCTGGAGTGGCCCAGTCAAAGCCCAGACCTCAATCCAATTCAGAATCTGTGGTATGATTTAAAGATTGCTGTACACAAGCAGAACCCGTCCAACTTGAAGAAGCTGGAGCAGTTTTGCCGTGAAGAATGGGCAAAAGTTCCAGTTGCTAGATGTGCCAAGCTTGTAGAGACATACCCCAAGACAAACCTTGAGCAGAAATGGATAAGAAAAGGGTCTTTTGAATGGCAAGTTCAGCTTCAAAGCCCTGCCAGATGGTTGTCTCGACAAGAACAAAGTTATTTGCATTTAGGTCTTAATGTGAACTGAGTTACCACTGGATTATGTCTTAAATACCTCTTGCTGGCCAAGCACACAACTGATGCAGAGGGCCCTCCTCCTCCTCACCAAAAACCGAACATGGATAGGTTGCAACAGAGAAGCCTGAAAAACTCTACATGCAACAAAATTTCATCAGCGATAGCTAAATCGGTGGCTACAGCTTGCAGGCCGATTAACATTGTTTAGTTAACCTTTACAAAGTGTAGGTGTTGGACACTACATTGTGTTAGTATTACTAAAGAATTGTTACATTCAGGTCAGTATGCCCATCTGTTGCTGTTGGGCTTGAGTTTGCCATGTTATGCTTTCAGTATTTTTGAGCATGCAGTAGCTTATACTGTACTGAATATTCTGGACAGTATTTGTCATTGTTTTGGATTGTTGTACATTTGCATAAAGCAAGCAAATGTGTCCACTCCCATGTTGATAAGAGTATTAAAACTTGAAAAATATCCCTTTAAGGTACATTTAGAACAGATAAAAAATGTGCGATTACGTACCTTGCGATTATTCGCGAGTTAACTATAGACAATCATGCGATTAAATATTTTGATCAATTGACAGCCTTAATATAAATATATAAATATAAGTATTTGAGTTAATTGCAAATCAATAAGCCATAGAGAAAGAGAGAGAGCTGGAGATAGATATAGAACTATTTTATAACTATATTATAATAATAACACTTCACTGTATGAACTGAAATAAAATTTTCTAATTTAACCTCTAGCCCACGCATTTCAGCTTTACAAATATAACCTTCAGAGCAGTGACGTGCGGTGAGGTTCATGGCTGGTGAGGCACTGACTCCATCAGAATCAGATTTACAAATATAAAAACCCAACAGAGTAGATTATTCACCATTTGACAGCAAGGGCTGGCTCAATTTGTGGCAGCGGCAGCTAGTGGTGGCACTTCCTGCCTTTCACTCCAGTTGCCGGTGTCTGAGGCAGTCACTGCCCTGCCACGGCAACTGCTGCTGTTATGGGCATTTGTTTTATGGGCAGTTGTCAGTGTTGCATTAGACTCGCTGGCAGTAGCATTTCCATTACGTGATTTCAATTTGGTTTTCTTAATTCGGACACACACACACACACACACACACACACATACACACACGCACGCACGCACGCACGCACAGCGGCCCGTAACGTTAGTCTGAAGCAAACCTTTCAGCTCCGGTGTTGGTCTTCCTTTATTTATTACCTCCTGTTTCGATTGAAAGTCCAGTTTAGAAAATTGTTTGAGCTTGGATATGAAATCGTCCATTGTAAATCCAGGCGGGGTGAGAGGGGGAAAAAATATCCCTGCACTTGACTCGCTCGTAACCATGGACTCTAAGATTGTTGTTAGCTCGCTGTCACTTACTCTGCAGCTGCGGAGTAGCGTTTAGAAGTTCTGGGCTCACGAGTGCCCCCTACCTTGAGGCAAGAGAACTGTCTGCCTCACCCAGTGCCTCTTCACTGCCGTTGTAAGATCGCTGAGCACACGAAACAGGTTATACACATATATTATATACATCAGCTAAACTATGGGAAGTCAGGGGGGGCATATATTAAAAGTGTTTGAAACATTTGATTGGCGACATACAGAGAGACAGTGACACGCTCTCATTGCATGGCAGAGCACAGTTTGTGAGGGATTGCGCAATCCAAGGTGAGGCTCAGCTTGCTGCTGCTTCACCGTGCGTCTCTTCCCCGTATTTGAACGGAAATGATTTTTAATAAAAAACAATCTAAATTGTTTAAGTTAAATGGAAAAATAGTTTATAGTTCAAACCATTTGATAAATATAACCATTTAATTTATTTGTTTATTATATATTTTATTTTTTCCATGATGACAGGTGAGGCTCTGCCTCCCCTGCCTCTCCTGACCGCACGTCACTGCTTCAGAGAACCTTAAGGGAATGTTCCTCAAAGGTACTGTAAAGGTTTTTCAAGCAATAACCTTTAGACAACCCTCAGGTTCCCTAAAGTTTTTCTAAAAGTTACACAAATTAAGCTTCCGAGAACCCTCAGGGAAGGTTCTCTTAAGGTTCTCTGAAAGTTACACATTAAAACCTTCTGAGAACCCTCAGGAAACATTCCCTATAGGTTCTCTGAAGGTTACATAAAATACCCTCAGAGGACCTTTTGGGAACGTTCTCTGACAGTTTGACTGTTGACTCTAAAGGTTTTCTTGAGGGAATTTCCCCTGACGGTACTCAAAATAAGGTAATAGGTGTAACCTATTAGGTGTAATTTGTGTAACCTTCAGAGAACCTTCAGGGAACGTTCTTTAAAGGTTGTCTGAAGTTCTTTGAATGTGCAGTTAATGACTTGGATTAAATTACAAGTTAATGACATAATTTTTTTATTTTTTAATTATATATATATATACTGTATATATATGTACACACACACACAAATATAACAAATATATATATATATATATATATATATATATATATATATATATATATATATATATATATATATACTCAAACGTTTTTACCAGTCACCATTTTGCAATTATACTTTTTTTGTAATATTTACGATCACATTTAAAATTCTTACTTATGATTATCCATTTTTAATTCTCTGTATCAGAAAATGTCAATTTTTTTAACTGAGTTAAACTGAACTCAATGTGTGTGCAAACTTGCTCACCTCCACCCAAGCAGCAGTACACTGTAGAATAATTTTAAGTCCTAACTTAGCAGAGTTGGGCAAGTTACTTTCCAAATGCAATATATTACATATTATTAGTTACCTTCATTTTAGATAGATAGATAGATAGATAGATAGATAGATAGAGCATATAGCAGCGGGTACATTCAGGTATATATACAATCAAAATACAAGGTCAAATATAGAAACAATAAACCACTATATACAATAAAATGCTTAAGTAGTTATAAAATAAAATAAAATACTGAGGTTGTAGATGTGCTCTCCGGCTTTCTTCCTCTACTACTGATAATGGCACTTGCGGCAGACTAGTGGCAGCACAGGCGTATTGCTGCCCCCGACAGGTCAGTTGTATAGCACAATTGAATGCTCTCTGTCTTAGAATCTCCTGTCCAAATTGCTAACCCATCGCTCTGGCTTGTGGGTTGATGAAATTCACCTAATTTCCCACCCTGCTTTTGAACATCAGTAAAAACTGCCCTTCCCTAGCACACATCATTGTGACGCATTTTTCTCTTTTGTTTCAGGCATACACCAAGATTTTGGAGTGGATGTAGAAAACACCCTCCCATAATGTTTTTCTTCCATGCAATAACAAAACAGTTATTCGCAAACAGGCCAGAATTTCTTACAAAGTGGTGAGTTTGAGTGGTGATTTGTTTTAATTTTTGAAATATAGTGTTTAAAAAAATTTGGAAAATATATATATAATTTGAACACTGTCCTTAACACTTTAACACAAAAAGTCTATGGGAGTTAACTGATAGAATTCTAATGATACAAAGAATCATTCTTAAGGGGTTTGTGATACTCAGAAAACTGTATCACTTAAAAGCCACTCCTTTTGGAATGATTATATTCGCAAACAGTGTGTGTCATGTGATCTTGCAATACCAAAGGTGGCCACCGTGACAAAATCAACTCAAATTCACATATCCCTCCTTCTCTGGCCCACTTACCCCCAGGAGAACTATATGAGGGCCCTATGTTATGAGGGCTCTATCCAGAGCCAACAAGGCTGTCTTTCAGGAAGGATTCATTCACTCAAAAAATCTTGCTGATTATAATCCAGGCAGCAATTATGTATCCCATCACAATGTAAATGGGAAAACAAGTACTCACATTTAACAACTTGTCTGCTCACGAGGGTCTTACCTGCATTATCCTTCAAGGTAAAATTTGGATTGGCTGGATGCTCAGCAGGCACATAGAAGGAAAACTTTCCATTTGCAAAGTTGTCTAGATCTGCTGCTCGGATGGTCTGAATCACCTGGATGGAGATGAACAGAAGAGATGTAAAATAATTAAAAACAACGGCCAATGAGAAGACAAGAACTGCAGGGAAGAATGTGTACAGACATGTAGATAAGTGAGGGAACTAAACAAGATAAAGAAACAAATAGGCTGCAATAAGTGTTTACTGTATTTTCACAGACTGGCAACTCAGTGTAGTGTTCAGAATGCAAGTACTATTACAGGAGAAACATTCAGGACTAAAGATGAGTTTACTTGTCTTTATGCAACACAAGATTGTAAAATAAAACTCAGCACCGTTACACCTGCATTCACAATGGTAAAATTTGACTTATTATTTGATTTGTAGGTATTCCTCCCCTGTGTCTAATTACTGTCAGTTGATAAAGCCCATTAAACAGAGTCAATATAAACAGATTAAAATATAATATGCAATAAACATTATACATAAAATTTAATATAGAGTTTTGAACATGTGTTACATGTCCCTTATGGGCTACATTGTGTGTTTTTCTCTGAACAGAGCAAATTAATAAATGTATTATTTTGTACCCCACAGGGTTGTGTGCTCAGCCCCCTCCTGTTCACACTTTACTCCCTTGACTGCACTGCCAGACATCAAGAGAATTCTATTGTGAACAACAATGAGAGCTCATATCGTGAGGAAATCAAGTGTACAGAGAACAATCTACTGCTCAACATAAGCAAAACCAAGGAGCTGTTCGTTTTAGAAAAGCGAACACAAAGACACACAACCCTGTCTACATCCGTGGTACTAAGGTGGAGCAGGTGAACAGTTATAGGTTCCTGGGAATCAACATCAGAGAACCTGTCATAGTCATCACACATTTCCACCGTGGTAAAAACAAAAAAAAAAGGCTCTACTTATTGAGGAAACATAAGAAGGCGTAATTCTTGTGCCAAGGTCTTGTCAACTTTTACAGAGGAGGAAAAGAAAGCATTCTAACCAGAAACATCACAAACTGGCATGGTTTGTGCACAGCCCAGAACAGAAAGGCAATGGGTGATTAAAACCGCCCAGAACATCACTGGTAACCGACTACCGCATCAGTGACATCAGTTAAGTCAGATGTCTGCACAGAGCCCAAGGGATACCAAAACACAACACCCACCCAGCCACAATCTTTTCACCCTGCTGCTGTCTGGCGAAAAATACAGAAGTATCCACAGCCGTACTACCAGACTACAGAGTGTCATAGTTTGTTGATTTGTTATTTCCTATTTTATTTTGAAGTTAAATCCTGCTGTGTCATGTCTTACTTTCTACTTCCTCTCTTTGTCCGTTTTCCTGCCTTTGTGAGTAGCCCCATTCAAACTGCCCTTTCAGTGTGGGAATCATGTGCCAATACTCCGCATCACCGTCTGTGTGAAAGTTACAGATGCAGAGAGGGGGGACAGTTTTGCTGTGGCTCTGATCTGCCTCTGGAAGTAGTATCAGAGCTGCAGCAGAGGTGAGCTGGTGTCTGTGTGAATGGAAAAGCCGGAGGCACGGATCAGGGGTGTGTCAATCTGATGGTGTTCACAGTCTGACAACTAAACAGATCATTCACATTTCTGCCCGAAAAACAACGTCTTTTCCCTGCAGCAGAGCCAGAGCCAGCCAGGAACACATGCCTATTGCCTCTGACTCTTGGTGTTGAGGCCCTGTTTATTCTTGTTAACTCTTTCCATCTGCAAAAAGACTATTCACAGGAAGAAAGCGCCTTTCAGTCTGCCACCTTATCACCTGGCAGAGAGGACAGTGTTTTCTCTGACCATAAAGCCTTCAGATGAAGACCCTTTTTAATTAATTTACAACCTACACTCCCATTTGGACTTTCTCCCCCCTCCAAAACAGACAAATTCTTCTCTCACAGGTCAATGCGAGTCCAGCATGGAGTCATCTACTCTCTCCACATCAGGAGGGACAGGAACTATTTTGTGACAAGGATGTGTTAATATCAGATGTCTTTGCAATTGCAAATTAGGTAACGACGTCTGATGTCTCTCTCTCTCACCCTCTCTGCCTTTATGACTTCCAATCTACAAACACTCTCCAGAGTGAAAAGGACACTGGAAACCTCCTGATTTGTTGATCTAATCCTCCTCTGTCTTTTGTTATTCACGACACATCTGGTCTCACTATCTGTGGGACATTCCAGTCAAATGGTCTCTGTATTCTTCCAGATTTCAGACCAGTTCTAATTAACCATTAAACCAGGATTTAATTTTTTTAATGTTAACATATTTGGAATCAGTGAAAGAAGGTCATATAAATGACTTTTCCCAAGTTTTTCTAAGATGAAGTTTTGCTGAGAAATCATTTTTTGTGTTTAATGTGCCTGTGTTCGGTGGAGCCACAGCGCCTCCTGACGGTGAGTCCTGGTACAGTTGGACGAGCTGTTAAAGAAATATTCTGTTTAACATGTTTATTGGTATCACCAGTAAATGTCTCTGATATGTTTTTGTTTTTAACAAGTATTAAGCTAGAGCTAGGAGAAATATATATAAGTGATCAATTCTACCAGTTCTACTGTATATTCGAGTGTGTTTTTATGCTTTAAACCAGTTTTAATTATTTTTTTAATGTTCAGTGATTTTAATCATGTCATATTATTTTGTTGTTAGACAAAGTCCATCTATTGAGCCATGGGGAAACTGTGTAAAAGGTGAAGCACGATCTCGAAACATTAAATCGATAGTTTAAGTTTAATTAAGTTTTGTGAGTGTAGGCTTATGGTATCGTCTACAGTGTGAACGCTGTCAGCCTGCCCCTCTGGTCCCGCCTGCCACTCGGCACCACACAACTGAGAGACGCTCTCTCTCACTCTCTTCTTTTTAATTTTTCAACCCTTTATTTTACTCTACTTTGCGACAAGCTCCTAGGCAGCAATCTCCGCAGAATCAACCACGTGTTGATCTTTTTCTCAATTTTTATAATCTGCGGTAGTCTATTGATGCACATTCTCTAATTGCTTTTATTTGTGATTCTTTTAAATATATCATTAAGTATCACAATCTTATTCAGTGGAAGCGAATTCAGTTTAAGTTATCTTGTCTTAAGTAACAACGGAAGATTCGCCAGGCCAGCGATTCATCCTTTAGTTATTTTATTCAAGTAATTGAATTAATTCACAAATCAGAGCTTAAAGAACCACCACTCTGCAACGAAGAAGAACACCTTTATTAAGACCATCATCAGTGATAAAGACTTGCAGTAACTGGCTGCCTCAACAAACCGTGCAAGCGGTTTGCAACGACAGAAAGACTTTGTGCCAAGCTAAGACCGACTCTGCCTCCTACGATCCCGAGCAGTGCCGTTTCGCTGGGCAGCGGACCAAGATATGAATACCGGAGAAGAGACCCGAAATCGCGGACCTCCACTCTCCAAACAAAGTAGGACAAAGTTATCCCGCACATTACTGGTTGCACACATGAGATGGTTGGTGTCATTTTTAGCTTCTGGTTCTTAATTTTAGCTTAAGAGAAGTTCGATTAGGGTCTCGTTAATATTAAAAATTACTCTCGTAATATTTGATTAATTACCTCTCCCGAATCACGACTTCACCATTGTATATCTTCACATAACCCCATTAATTTGATCATTATAGTCTCCACATTGTCTGTTAACTTTTGTTGTTCATATAAAATGCCATTTCATTTATTCCATTATATAGTAAATAAACCTATTTAACCGTATGTCGTTGTATATGCAGGTTTCTTTTTATGTGGAGAACCGATGGATCTGTGTAGAATTCACTAATTCATTTATGAGATTGAATAAATTGATCTGAAATTGATTAGAATTGATACAAGTTAACCTTGTCCAGTCAAATTTGATTAATTACCTCCGGATTATTCAAATAGATAAAACAACGGAGGTGGTGCCCCATTAACGAGTGTTTTATTAATCGCCAGTGATTAATAAATTACATTATTACTAGTGTATCTCCTACATGATTAAGAGCAAAAAACTTTGCAAAAGACATAGCTCACCATGTCTTTATTGCATTCCACTATTGTGTTGTTGTAGGATTAGGGTCACTGTCTCTGGCAACTTGTATTGAAAAAAATCACTGCCACTGCCCTCCCGACAGAGACTGTAGTGAACTTTTCCCCAGAAAACAGCATCCCTCCCTGTGAGTGCTGTTTACTGATGGTGATTATGTAATTTAGAGTGAAAAACTTCTCTTTGACACTTCACATCAACAGCATCCATATGATTATAAACAGTTGGCGGATTCATGTTCAGATTTACAGGTGGACACCGGGGGAAACACATTGAAAAAACACAGATCTCAACGTCATGATCTGTACCGTCATGCCTCTTTGGATCCGCAGCCCCGGCATGCTGCATGAATTGACACACTTTATCCCGGAGCTGCTTGGTTCAGTGTGAACAAACAAAGTCGGAGAAATGGTGAGCCTTTGCTGCGCCGATAATGCGGAGTCTCTGTGTGAAGGTGCTACTGTCTGCCCCTCCCTGATTTGTTTCACCTGTGTCCAATTACCCCTACCTCCTTTGTGTGTATATAGTCTGTGTGCTCCCTGCTCTCTTTGCCAGTTTGTCTGTTTAGTTTTCTTGGGTCTGTTCCTGTGTGTCCTGTTACCATCTCCCTGTGATATGTTTCTGGCTTTTCCTTCCTGGCTTTTTCTTCCTGATTCCCGTGTTATTCCTGGTTTGTACTCCTGCCTTTTGGTTTTGTACTTTGCACAGTCTCAGCCTCCAGCCAAACCTGCTGAAAACCAGCCTGAGCTCCCTTATATAAGGCTTAGCCTCCAGCCAGTGTCTGCGCCAGTAAGCCATCATCCCGCTAGCCCCAAGCCAGAGACAGATCCTGGACTGGCTAGTCTCCAGCCTGGTGACACCTCCCGCTGACATCTTGCCTCTCTGCCGCCCAGCTGCTTGTCTTCACCACTGCCCAGTGCCCCAGAGCCAAGCCTGCCCCAGCCATCGTCGCGGTCTTAGCAGTCGCCACTTCAGTCTCTGGGTTGGCCGACACCTCTGCTGTCCCAGGCGGCCCATCTGACACCTGCCAGTAGTTTCCCTTCGGTGGCCTGGCTGACACCTGTTTTAGCCCCTCGGTTGGCGGAACAGCCAACTCCTGTTCACTGTTCCTTGGTCGGCAGCACGGCTGACTCCAGTTCCTGTTCTTGGTTGGCCGCACGACCGACTCCTGTTCCTGCTCCTCGGTCAGTGGCACGCCAGTTCCTGTTCCTGCCCCTCATCCCGACCTCCTGGTCACCCCCAGACTTGCTCTGCCCTTTGCCACTGCCTCCTGGTCGTGCACGCGAGTCTCCCTCACAGCCGATTGCACTACAGAAGCCATGCCAGACAAGATGAATGAGACTCGCGATAGATACACACCGGTATTTACATCCTGCTGTGAGTTTCAAAGTTTCAAATCACTAGTGCAAGCAGATCCCTCTTGTGTTTGTGTGTTGCTCGGTCGCTCACAGCAGGATGTAAATACCGGTGTGTATCTATCGTGAGTCTCGTTCATCTGGTCCGGCGCAGCTTCCGTAGTGCAAACGCTGTGAGGGAGACTCGTGTGAACGCGGAGCGTGCCTCCAGGCAGATATAGCATAGTGACTGTTTAGGCTAAAAAAATGTACTAAATGACGTCGTTTCGAGTAAACTCTGGATGTCGCCACTTCAGGACACTTGGATTGCAGCAGACGAGCAGTATGGAGGAGTTTTTGTGTAGTTTTATGGACCTTTTCGTCTCGGACGCCATTGATGCCCGTTATATGGATTTTTGCTGCAGGAGGGTACCCCTGCGGGTCTCCAGCTGCACTTTGAGGAATAAGAAACTACACCGGACTTCTCATCAGCATGAGGGTGAGTCGATAATGACTGAATTTCGTTCTAGAGTGAACTATTCCTTTAAGTGTGCTTTGTATAACAGCACACATTATTCCACAAGTATAATTGGGATCTGCTTTAACGTCTGCTTTTTCTATTGCCTGGTCTCTTTTGGGATAAAGGTTAATGTTCGTTATAATGGAATGGTACATGCTGGACACGCTGAAAGCTGAATTTCCGTAAAGCTCAACACAAGCAAAAAATGTCAGCTTCAGCAGGCATGAGCTGGCTGCAGGTGATTTCAATAACCTGAGGGTTTCACACACAAATTGACATAAGAAGCAGTCTGAATGATGATAACTGTCCCAGCTTATGTTCTGACTTAACTTTTGAACTGAATCTTCTCAGTTCGACCTCAAATCTGAATAAAGCTCCTTGTGGCTTCTGTTTCCATATAATATAAGCAGAGGTAGGATGGTTACTCACCTACTGTAATAAATTACAGATTGCCTTTATATCATTCCAAGTGGTAACACAATCCCTAACCCTCCCCTAAAATAGATCATTGTTATGAACATCATCCTAATTTATTAACAGTAATAATAACTTGAGCTGTAATCCATTCCAGTTTACAGCCTGCAATGTTAATCACATTTCACTACAGGCCACAGAATGTTTCTCAAGATCAAACAGGCAAAAAAACAAAAAAAAAAACAAGTGGAAATTCACACTGTTGAAGTGTATTCTGAGCCTTCAGGCTTGTAAATGCCTCTCGTCTCCATGCGCTTAACACAGTAAACAAGAAATGAGTATTAAATGTACTGTATGCCCCCAAACCTAAACAGCCAGTCTCATCGTTTGGCAATCAATTATGCAAATGTAGTAGTCCCCAAATGCAGCAGCAAAAAAATTGTCACGCCAGGAGTGACGTGCCCTGCATGAAAACTTCTCAGCATCAATTCACTACAATGCCAGCAAGATGAAAAAAGAGTCCTCTTTCCACATTGACTGTGCTAGCATGTGTTGTCTGTTGCCTGAAGCCAAGATTAGTGATTAGTGATTACACACTCGTACATACACACAAAACACACACACTTGAGCTTAAATTTGCATAAAAACCAAAGAGAGTAAGTGGTGGATGGATAATAAGAGAGAGTCGTATACGTATAAGACATTGGGAGTGTGTGTGATGTGTGATTTATGCGTGAATGTACATATGAGGACAGCCGTTGCTGTGATGTAGATCCATTCCTTGCTGCTTCACTCAAAGAAAAAAAATGTGTTTTATTATCCCTGGTTCAGAATTGGCCCTGCTGTGGAGCAGAAAGGCTGGCAGTGTGGTGATGGAAGGGGGATGAGAGGGGAGATAGGGGAGGCAGTGAGGCAGGCCCGTGTTTGGGTTTAATATGATCGTCTCTGCTGCTATCTGGTCGAGCAGCGGAAGCATCAGCGTGCTCTGCAGTCTGAATAATTTATGTGTTCAAGAAGCTGCAGAGCCTGCAGCTCAGCTGATAAATCCCCCACTGATGGTGTCAGACACACAACAAAAAGGCTACAGATCAACATGAACATATGTGCGTGCCAGCATGTGTGTGTGTGTATGAGCAAGAGAGTCAAAGAGAGGATGAGTGTGTTTTCAAGCATATTTTCAGCAGTGTGTATATTTGTCTTTGTGTTTGAGAATTGAACATGAGGTTATGTTCACATGAGTCAGCATGGCTTTTACTATTACTATTACTATGTTTCAATATATTTAATGATATTTGACAACTGTCAGACAACAACAGGACTAAATATTGAAGAGTAAACCTTAGTCGGTTAATGTAGAGACCGTCAATGACTGTTGTCACTAGTCGGCCCTTGTAGGTGGCTTTTCGACGGACTGAGCATGTTTAATCTGCGAACGTCAGTGAGAGAAATCACTCTGATTGACAGTTCAGCTTAACCAATCAGTGCATGAAAAGAGAAAGTAAAAAAAAAGGGAAAGACTGTAGAATACTTCAGTCCATCAGTGTAGTATCCATGATTTCCCCCATTTACTGGGGTTTCTCCTAATTTTTTGCCTCCGCCTCTTCGGCAGTATCATTTGCAACTTTTTCACAGAAATAATCTTGATTGCAGGTGGCTATATTAGCAAGAGTGGTGTGAAAATTACAGGCAAATGGTGCATTATCATAACAATGGGGTGTAACAGTCAGCTTTCATCACCATTAGCTCTTTAATGTTGGATTTAATTTGATAGGATGTCTCTTGTACCTTCAGATGTACTGAGCGAGCAGTACTCAAACTGTAGGTATAAGCATTCTGCTACTGTGTCTTGAACCTAAATCTTAAAAGAATTTCTGTGATGTCCATTGTTTATCAATCCCTGATTTTGTATACTTAATGGATAAGTTTAGTGGTTCATGGTTCTAACAATTGAGCGGCCTGCATGTAGACCAAGCCCAACATGCAGCCTCCTTACACTAACAAAGCCTGGTAAATAAAGAAAAGTGCATCAACCCTGCTGTCCAGTAGGTGGCACCTTGTTGCCACAGTCCCAGGTTTGAAAACTCCCTTCTCCCGTTGTCTGAGAGCACCTGATTGCATTGTCAGTTCTGCGCAACAGCCGGACGCATGAAGAACCATAAAAACAGCTGCACGCCCTAACTAAAAAGCAGTCCCATCGTAACGTGCTGCTGGTAGTATCAGCTTTCGTCTGTGCAGCTATTACTCAAAGGGAGCAACCAAATGTTTGGATCATACCTTGCCTACGCCGCAGTCTTTAACCTCGCTGGACGAGCCAAGACTGTCCCATGTTTACCAAACACGTTGCAGATCCAGAGGAGAGCTGCGCAACCCAGCCTTTCTCATCCCTGCAGAAGGATTTCCCCTAAGAAAACGCCTGCTTTGCCCTGTTTTCTCCGCCCACGTCGACTCTGCTGTTTCCTCTGCTACAACATGGAGAACAGCCACCGTCAGCCCGGTCGCAGGACGCTGTAGCCAGCCAACACCTTTTATTCATTCCGAGGGAGGGAGCTGGATTAAGGAGGAGACGGAAACACACGCTAGCCACCAGGAGTGCGGTCCCAAGTGGGGCTTATTTAGTGTCTGTGCAGATACTAGAAATTAGCGTGTATTGTTTGCTTTTTTTGTATTTGTGAGTGTTTGTGGACCGCAGAGTCCTTTCTGTTGCTAGTTATACACTGTAAAACATTGTGCTTGTTGCTTGCTTTTCTTTGTGCTCATCACAAGCTGATTCGACCCTCTCCACTCTGTGGAGCTAAGTGTTAGCTTTGCCGCTGTGTGAGCGTACAATAAGCCACGTTTCTATCAAGGATCA
The DNA here is from genome assembly GCF_040436345.1 of Pagrus major. Taxonomy (NCBI): domain Eukaryota; kingdom Metazoa; phylum Chordata; class Actinopteri; order Spariformes; family Sparidae; genus Pagrus; species Pagrus major. The sequence continues at coordinate 4,631,780 of NC_133235.1, read as the reverse complement.
GCCAAAGGTGAGTCCAGCCTGAGTTTGTTCACCAGCCGCTGAGTGACAGGAAGGTCAGTATTGTCTCTCCACGGCTATTTCTCCCTCCATGCTGCACTCCCAGAGTTAGCTCTCTTTCTCTTTCTCTCTCTCTCTCTCTCTCTCTCCACTAACTTACATGCATACTTTCGGGTAAACGCACACACATATTCTCATAAGCGGTTTGTTGAAAACTGATCGTTAACGACCCCACTATATCATCAGACGTGTGTCAAGTTAGCACGTACACCAAATTCAGAACATCAGAGTGTAGCTCTGTCCAAACCACTGTGATTGTGTGCACATGATGGACACTGTTCCGCCATTGTTTGTTCAAGCCTCGTGCGACACCTCCATTGTCTTTAGCGTGACTTGGCCACGTCTTGAACACTCCGTGACTTCCTCTTCCAAGAGATCGTGTCGGGCATCTTGGCGCTCTCTCTCCGCCATCTTGTCTCTCTCTCTCTCTCTACGTCTGCCATCTTGTCTCTCTCTCTCCGCCATCTTGTCTCTCTCTCTCTCTCTACGTCTGCCATCTTGTGTCTCTCTCTCTCTCTCTCTCTCTCTTTGTCTCTCTGACACACACACACATGCTTGTGAAAACAAATATTTACATTTAAAGTGAACACTTCTTTTGAGACTGCTGTCAGTCTGGTTGTTGGTCCCTGATTCCAGGGTGGTGCTCCGTTTTATTGATTTAATTAATAATTGTATTATTAATATTAATAATTACTATTTGTAATTATTAATTGCTAATAACCACACCTGCTATATCTTTGTTCCACAACACAACAAATCCTATAAAAGGAGCCAAAACTAACAATGTGTCAGTCTGTCTATACTGACTTCCCCACACTGTCTCCACCACTCTGCCTCAAGCACATTGGTGCCTTCTGCAGATCATTTAAACTATTACATATTGCATAGTCAATTTTATTTTTAAAATGGCTAAGCCATTACCGAAAACAGGCTGTCGCAGTTTTTAAGAAACCCTAGGTATAGTAACCCTACGTATAGTACGTATATAGTAGTAGTAACCAGGAGGAACTGTTCAACTGTTGAGGACTAGGTGCTCTCAGGAGAACACTGAACAAACACTGCATTGTGGTATTCCACAACCCCAGACACCAAAAGTTGCACACTTGCTGTAGTTACATGACTAATATTTTTGGGAGCTGACTTATATGGAAAATTTTGGTGGAATACTGCATGTGGGCTACATTATCCATGACTTATTCTATATGATTGCAAATGGTCATTCAAACAGCGTTCATCAACTACTTTCATTAACAGAGGTGAATGTTCTATCAATCCTGACCAAGTTGGCGCATGTGGCTTGATCTCTTGTTTGGTGATGACATGTCTTCTACTTTTATGTTGTAGCTGTTACAGTAGTTGAGGAGAATTTAAGGCATAGCAATGTTTTTCCATCCATCTATTTTAATGGCCATATTCAATTTGTGTATTAAAACTTGAGTGGAAATGCCAGAAATTAGAAAAAAAAAAAAAAAGTTGAAATATTGCAGTAAATGTTTTCATGTTTGGTTAATTGTCTGTGTATTAAGAAAAGAAAATACGATTAAGTGCAGCAAAGACAGGCTTAGCCAATAAATCATGATGTACATGAATGTGTAGCGGACACAGCTCAGCCCATTACATTCCACAACAAGGTCATTTTAGGTACACAGTCTGTCTTCAACAAACAGCCACAAAACTATTATTGTGATGCTATCCAGACTGGGGTGGTTGCCCACTCCCAAGCAACTACAGCTTTTAACATCTCAAACTGATTTATAAAGGAGGCCTGGTGAGATTATCAGGGCCAAAGGGACAAATGACACTACCACATGACGGAGATGGGGTCTGTTTGGGAATAATCAGACCTCATCTTTGATTGGTATTGACTGTTTGTTTTAATGGCTGTGGACATCAACATAAAACAGACTGTAAGTAACACTCCAGTGTGAAACCCCCTTTCTGTAACAGCCCTGACACACACACAGGGATTTTGAAAACCCCCCTTTTCCAACTGGGGACCCTGGCAGATTACAAGAGGGATCATAAATCTGCCTGCATACCAAGTTGACTGCACATTAAATGCTTCTACCTTTGCAGCACACTGTAAAGTAATTTTATTCATTTGCCTTTATGCTCATCACATTCAGTCAAAATTCTTGTTCAAGATAAAGAAAATTCCAGAGTTCTAACACTTTCCAAGCCTGTGTTATTCATTTAAGGTTTATGCTGCATTTCTAACGTGTGACAATACTGCCATCTACCAATCATATATGGTTAATTGTTTCTATATTAATACATATCTAGACTAAATAACAAGTAAAAATTCTTATTACAGTTAATGAACAGTTTCCTCCAAAGATAAAAACGACTGGAAACATGAGTTTTGTTTTATTCCTTCCTTCTCCTTTTTTCTCTCTATTGCTTCTTTTCTTTTTGGCTATTCTCTCACTTTCGTTTGTTCCCATATACTCATTTTTGTCTTGTTGTTCTGCACACTAGTTTCCGTACTTAATATGGCAGCCAAGTTTCAACGCTGACTGAGTCTTTTATAACTTTGTTACAAGTTTATACAACCTTGTAGATTTTTTTCCTGAAGACATTGAAAGTTAGTTTTTTTTCCATCGATCCGCCTGAGAGAGAGATCCAGACAGTCTGCCCTGTCCTATGCCTCCACAACTCAGCTTTTTCTAGTGGAAAAGTCTGCTGGCCGACTTCCACCGCTGAATCACTGCAGGAAAGATACCCGGTAGATCTCGCCGTGAAGAGGTTTCCGACCACCACATCCAGTGCTGTGGGTTCCGACCAAGCTCAACGCCTGCCTTGCCACCGCAGCTCAAAGTAGGCACAAACCATCTTCTTAAACTGGTCATGACTGGGTTGATGTCAAAAAAATTATAATTTAAAATAATAAAAACAATAATAATCTTACCGACAGTAATTCGACCTCCAAATTTCACATCTCCCTTCAATATTAGTCTCTAGAATCTGTATTGAACAGATTATTTAATGCTCATTTATTTATTTCATCATTACCTGTTCATCATTCCAATTTACTATCATACATTTTGATTGCTTGTATACGTTAAATATTCATGTTTGAAAAACACTTCATTTCAGTCATTGGATTAGTATTTAATCAATTAATAAATATTTTCATTTAGACCCAGTCGTTGTTCTGTGTATTCCTTTGTAGTGGAAAACGGAGATCAAATTAATTGAGAAGTCACACTTTTGGAAATTTGACTGATAATGCAATAGATTATTGATTTCATTTCATTTTTCCTCTTTGGAGGTGGTGCCCCCAAAACGAGTGCAAAACCTTTGAGATTCCCCCACAAATGCATTTGACTTTGACATCACTCAAGCCTGACGAGATTAAAATATCTGAACTGCGTGGAGCAATGAGCAGACTGTAATCTTCTTCAAATTAATATCAAACAATCCAAAATGCCATATTTTTTTACCCACATAAATATTTTTTCTCCACCATATTTTTCTTGAGGTTGGACTGGAACTCTTTTAATTACACCATCTGTGCCTTCCTCCCCTACAATGGTGTAATGGCAACCAACTGGAGAAATGTAGCTACCAGCTGTTTATCTTGATGCACCCAAACCATAATATTTGCATAACTGTAATGAATTGAAAGGCACGTTAGCATGTTCTTGAAATTTGGACAGTTGCTCTACATTTGTATAGAAACTTGGCTAACATGTAACACTAACCCTACCATGTTCAACATTCATTTATTTGTCATTCTACAACACAGGGTTGTACAATGAAATGCAAGTTGTAGTCCCATCAGTTCCAAGAAAAATTTTTTTTTATGATGTTGAGGTTGAGGTCAGGAGTCTCACAGCCTGAGGAAGGAAGCAGCTCTTCAGTCTGGAGGTATGTCAGTGGATACTTCTCTATCCTTTGCCAGATGGCAGCAGGGTGAACAGACTGTGGCTGGGTGGGTGTTGTCTTTTAGTATCTTTGGGCTCTGTGCAGACATCTCACTTCACTAATGTCACTGATGCTCTATAGATGGGTACCGATGATGTTCTGGGTGGTTTGATTCACCCGCTGTAGAGCCTTCTGTCCTGTCCTGCATGAACCATGCCAGTTTGTCATGTTTCCAGTAAAAATGCTTTCTATCCTATTTCACATTTCTTTTAAATATAATAATAATAAGAAAAGCATTTACTTTGTATATGACATTCAGCTTTATACTATGCTGTCTGTTCCTGTTGATTTGAGACACTGTGGTACATTTGATTTGATTTCCTAGAGGCTTCAATGAACAGAAATGCCACAAGTTTGTGAATTTTTGAGGTCAGCTTTTTGAAGCCACCTCACAATAGGTGATGGAACTTGGACGCAAATGGATTTCTGAACTTTTTAGATTTTTGTTTTTTCCATTCACCAACTTCTAAGCATCATCATCCAGTTACAGCAGCAGTTGCAAACCAAACACACGCAGAGAGTTTTTCTTTTTTTTCTCCTAAACACAAGCATCAGTAACCCACCTGTCCAGTTTTGGTGCTCTCACACACTATGATGGCGTTGTTGCCCCCAGAGATGGTTGGAATGTTGTCATTGACATCCAGAACCTGGATGGTGACTGGGACGTGACTCACCAAACGAGGGTTATCTGAAAATGGACACAAGAGACAGCTTTAAGTGTGTTTGTTTTAGTTTTTTTTTAGTTTTTTTATTTAATCTGTAACTAGGTTGAGTTGACTTATTTTATGGTAGCTGTTTGTTGCTCTGTAAGTTTCACATTGCATATTGCAGGTGTGCCCCAAATTGCACCAGTGTTATATTTCATTATCACTCGAGATAGAAACCTCTTGGGGCTTGGAGGCATGTACAGTATATGGCTCAACATCAACAGTTCATTATATCCTGTTACTGTGCCGTATTTCACATACAGTATACTACTGCTATCCTTATTAATCTTTACTGCAATAACTTAATAGGCGTGAATGGTTATGTGTGGGTGTGTGCATGAATGTGACTGTGCAACACCCAGCAGAAGCAACGATCAATTCATTAAGCAAAAAGGAAAAAAAACCCAGAAGAGTCCCAAACTGCAGTTCTTCCAGTAATAGAATTTAGCTGCAGTCCCACCTGATTCCTCAATCTAATGAACATAATTATACCATTTTAAAACAGAAATGTCTTGATAAATCATTTATGACTTTATGAAGCACTCCTCGCCCCAAAATATCTCAGTTCAACATATACTTCAGTTCAACAACAGTTTCTTATAGAAAGCAGCAGCTTAAATATTCAATTATTACCATGTCACAACAATATTAAAGGATAACCCAGGCAAAAAAAAAAATAGTATCCTTAATTGTATTAGAAATACAATGTAGGCACACAAATGTTTTTACAAGAATACTTTAACTGTTTTTGCTTAATTTAAGATATACTGCTCAAAAAAAATTAAGGGAACACTTTAATCACACATCAGAAATGATGAAAGAATTATTCAAGTTGAAAATCTTTACTGATGTACATTGTATAATTTGTTGAGAACAAAACTACATAACGGTCAATGAAAGACAAAATCATCAACCCACTGAGGGCTGGATTCAAAATCACACAGAAAATCAAACAAAAAAATTAAAATCACAGGCTGATCCAACTTGCGTGAATTTTATCACGGCAACTCATAATGTGACTCAGCAGTGTGTATGGACCCCACGTGCCTGTATGCACTTCAGACAATGTATGGGCATGCTCCTGATGAGTTGACAAATGCTGTCCTGGGGGAGCTCCTCCCAGACCTGGATCAGGGCATCAGTGAGCTCCTGGACAGTCTGTGATGGTACTTGGCAGCAGCAGATGCACCGCTACATAACATCCCATAGGTGCTCAATTGGATTTAGGTCAGGGTAACGAGAAGGCCAGTCAATGACATCAATGCCTTCGATCTCCAGGAACTGCTTTCACACTCTGGCCACATGAGGCCGGGCATTGTCCTGCACCAGGAGGGACCCAGGGCCCACTGCACCAACGTACGGTCTGACAATCGCTCTGAGGATTTCATCACGGTAACTAACAGCAGTCAGGGTACCGTTGGCTATAGCCCTTTTCGCACAGACACGCCGCATTATCTCTGGAGGTTCGCCAATTCTTTGCCTTTGTTTGTTCACACAGAAGCAAGCAGCTCCGGCGTAAAGCCGCACCAGTGTGTCAATTCATACAGGACTCCGGCGCTTGGAGGCTGCCTGGAGGCTGCCATACACATTTGGAAGGAGGAGAGAGAGAGAGAGAGAGCGGCGCTGTGGTGGCTGGTCAGCTAGGTGTGATTCTGTCATTTCCCTCTCTGATGTCTGATTTTCCCATGTTGGGTCACCTGGCTGGGTCCAGCTCTGCTCCCACCTGTTAACAGTTCTGTGGAAGTATCCTGTAACGTTGATTTAAAACTGCTATTAGTGGACTGACTGGTTTGGCAGAACTTTGTTACAGAGGGATTCAATAAGACAAGAAAAGCCATTGAAATAATTTGTTTGTTCTGTACTTGCTGTAAAGTCCATTGATGTTCACTAATGTCCATACTAATACTTGAAGCTACTTTAATGTGTATACAAATACAGGTGCAACTTAGCACAATGCAAATGGAGCTGCAACAGATAGGTCTATGACTTACCTTACTTATAAATGTTCAGTTGATGTTGATACTACTTTAGTTGTTTGTGTTGACTAATGAACTACTGCAGGTACAATATCACCTCCTTCAATGTCATGTACTGTTCTACCAATTACTATGTTAATTGAAGAAATCAAATATCTGTCTACTGCTTAATTCTTTGCTTTGAGGAAAACAAAACAGCAGAATTAACAAAAGTGTGTGTGTGTGTGTGTGTGTGCGTGCGTGCGTGTGTGTGCACGTGTGTGTGTGTGTGTGTGTGTGTGTGTATTCCACATTGTCTGACAATGATGAAGTCTAATGGAGGGTGGGGAAGTGAACTAAGGAAATCTAAAGTAAATAAATACTAACACTGAGTTGGCCCCCTCCTCCCCAGCCTAACAACACCACCCTGACCGTACGACCCCTGACCACGGTGGCGAGAACACAGCCCTTTGCCCCACCTGAAGCCCTCACACCTTGCACATCAGAAACATCCCAAAAAAACAGGCGAAGGACAAGCTCTCTGTAAATACAGACATTGCCACACTTCCTGTGTGTCAAAGTAGCTCTTTATAGTGCAAGCTTTCCAAGAAAAGGAACATTCTCTGTCCTCAGAGGGACTCATCTGCAAACATGAGTCATCACCGGTTCCAAATAGAACATTTGCAAAATATTTGAGGACACTGTGCTTTATTCTTTCTGTAAGACATTTCATAGATGTTCAAAGCCTTAAAAGTGGTGAAGGTTTAAATGCACCAGAATTATGATAGAATTATACCGAAAAAGAAAAGATGTGCTCTCTACTGTGATTCTATAGTTTAAATTGCACTCTCTGTGGCTGATATTTGACCACTGGATGACAACAAACTGATAACAAGATTTTTAGTTGACACCAGTGAGCAGCTATTCCAGAGGAGTTTGGCACAAACCAATCAGTTCTGCTGCAGTCAGTTAAAAGTGTGAAACGTGGTTCTTACTGATGTGTTGATCTGCGTTAACATGATTTCATAAAGCCGATTGAAATTCACTGAAATGAATGAGGCGACAGAATCTTTGGAATGGAAACATAATAAAGAACACACAGTCTTCTGATGTAACGAGGTCACACAAGACCATAATGCTGGATATATGAATTGTCAATATGAAAAATGGAGGGCCATAATAATTATTTATGTCTGAATCATTTAAGCAGTCTTTATAAAGGCTGGATAAATGTCTACAGCTACAAAGAACCTTATTCACTGCTTCCTCCTTCCTTCCAACAGCAGCAAGGCAAACATGGCCCAGTCGCCGAAATTAAATGTTGAAAGTTTATGTTTCTGCAAACACACTTCTCACCAGCGTGCCTTTGATTGAGCACATGATGCCTATTAGAGTAATTTCAGAACTCGTAGAAGTTCTAATGCTTCGTTAGTAAATATTTCTGTTAAATGGGCCAGGTATAGTTTTAAAAACTGATAACAATCTTTGCACCATCTTGGTGAGTACAGTCGTCGTTTATGTTCACTAGGGATGCTGTTTTGAGTGTTTTTATTTCGATGTTGACCAGAGTAGCTGGTGAAGCTTTATGTTCACATTTGGTTCATTTTTTGAAAGTCAGCTCGTTTTTTTTGTTCATTTCTGAAGAGTCCTCTTTTTGCGAAATGTATTGCTTTGACTTGATAGCACGTGTTGGCCCTTTCTGTTGTAGTTTTGCCTCACCTTCCTTATTTGTTATTGTTTTGACTGCCAAATATATAACTTTACTTGAACCAAAACCATCAGGTTCTTATATTGCTTCCCTTTTCCCCTAGCGAGCAGGGGTGTAACATAATATTGTTGGTGTAACTCTCCATCACGCTCATTCATGTTAATATTTCACATACTTTGAGCTAAAATTTCCCTACAACGACAGATTTACTTTTCCTTATGGTCTATTCAGGCAAAGTCATTAGATTTCATGCTCTATTCGGGATTTTTTTCCCCTTACAGTACAGTTAAACTTACAGCTGCTGGAGAATAAAGTGGGTTTGAAGTCTAAACTGCAGTCCTGACGTCTTTTTTCATACTCTCTCCTGTCCTTAACTCTCTCATCTCTCCCCTCCCTGTCATCTCTTCTTGTCTAAATCCTTTCTCCACCTCTGTGCTCTGCTTTGATGGGCTCCTCTCAGCTCATCCCATTAGAGAAGGCTTATAGAGTGTGTCTGGAGAGCAGCTTGCCACTGCAAGAGAGGCATTTTCTGATCGGATCTGAGGTCAGATACCATATCTGAAAAAAACAACCCTCTTCTCTCTGCCTAATTCACCAGAGAGCTGAACTTTTTGATCCAGTCTCAACTGCAGACAGAATGAAGGTAACCTTTGCTCCTGACCTCTCTGCTACAAACCACTGCAAAGCAGATATGTAACACTGTGCTGACTTTAATAATGAAAGAGCATGGGAGATCTGCGATGTAGACCAAAAAAATGGACACAAATACTTACATCAGCCATTATAATGAGGCCTCTAATTTCATGGTGGTACATCATATAGTGTATTCTACTGTTTGCTCTGGCATACATCACTGGGCTTAAGTTGTTTAAATGCTGCTGGACTGTGGATTTCTTTGTGAAGATCTCGGTTCAGATTTTCTGACTTTATGGACGTTCTCAATGCTTCATCTCAGTGGCTCCACTCACAGAGAGCAACAGTAGCTAACGTGTTGGTGAAGGTTCTCAGTCATCCAGGTCATGGTAATTCTGTTGTATCGTAGGCAACTGGACTTGTTTCAGTTTGTTGAAGACGTTTCACCTCTCATCCAAGAGGCTTCTTCAGTTCTAACTAACTGGAGGAGTAGCAGGCTTTTAAACTCTGTGTGGGAGTGTCCTGACAGAGTCGTTAAGGACACGTGTGAGCTCTGAGTTTCAGAGTCGTTAGGGCCATTTGTGGGTCGTTGACCCAACTTCATGTGGGTTGCTAAGGCTAGGTGAGCCCAGGTGTGAATGGTTGTTAAGCCGTCTGGTGAGGGAACTCAGTACAGCATTGTAGGCGGGTGATATAAGTAATGTCGTCGGCCACCTCCTTTGTTCAAAGACGGTCGTTCCAGTTTGACATAGATGGATTCTTTTACTCCTCTTTCAAACCATTTGGCCAAGATGTTCACATTGTTGTCCTCAAAGGAATGATTTTTCTCCTTCAGATGTAAGTGGACAGCAGAGTCTTGACCTGAGGAGTTGGCCCTCCCGTGTTGTGTCATTCGTTTATGGAGAGGCAGATGTATAGCAAAGTTGCCAAAGCATAATAATATAATAATATAATAATAAACTTTATTTATATAGCACCTTTAAAAGAGTTTACCAACAGTCAAGCCAAATGCAAGGAAGTCTAGTCTAAGGTGAGTTACAACAAGAAGGCAGAACACAAAATGTGAAAACACTAAAAGTCAAAATGAGTTAGTAAAAGGAATAAAAGTGATAAAACAGGCAAAATCACAGAAAAGGAGGAGAGGGAGAGGAAAAAAATAATTCAATAAATAAAATAAAAATAGATCATTTAAAAAAGTAAATGCAAAAATAGAAATAAATAAAAGAATAAAAAGCAATAAAGGATGCTTAGAAAGTGACACCACATCAAGGAGTTATTATGAGCAGTAAAAGGAGTAAGGGACAATAAATAGATTATAATAAGAAAATAAAAGCAGTAAAGGACAGTTAGAAGAAAGCAAAATACATCACAAGGGAGGAATTAAAAACAGATAGAGATCCCATGTACACAATTGCATGTGATACCTATGTTTATTTCAAACTGAACTCTAAGTGCCATTGCTACTGCGTGTTGTCATTTCAAATTTTCCTCGTTTCATCATGTATAAAATAAAGAACAGCTCTCTGTGTTTTTTCTTAGTTTTTTTTTTGTTTTGTTTTTTCAAAAACAACACACTCATCACATACAGTAGGCTATATGCAGACTGTGCACATTTATCTTTAAAAAAAGAGCCTGAGTCAGATCGGGGAAAAGTGTCACTAAGTTAACACAAAGTTTTATTCAGTGTTGTCTATTGATTCATTATTTACCGCATGTATTTAATTATTTGCGCATTGATTTTGTGCCTTGTTCATTGTCTTTGACATAAGATGAAAATAAGCATACTGTAAGTGTTTAACAATAATTGTTCTACCTGGAGATGACAGGCAAGCTCTCACAGAGCCCGTGTGTGTGTGTGTGCTGGGATGGACAGCAGCTCTGGTGGTCGCACTGTTCAGCTTTTTAGGCTACGTTATAACTGCTTATTCGTTATTAGTGAGGATAATTTTAGATGTTGCTTACTGTTTATATCCTATACTATTTACAACACCAAGATCTATTTCGTAGGCTAACGAAATATAGGTTTGTCCAGTGGCAGCTCGGCATGGCAATAAACTAACCCTAACTTTAGATAGTCCTGAGTAACAAACTAATATCCAACCAGGATTTAGATTCTGACACACAGTAAACCTCTAATTAATGCGCTTTGACCCATGCTTTGATACCGACTGAGTCAATTAGAAAAATAAAACAGCATGTCTGGTTCCAGAGCGAGGAGACAGCTCAGGGCTCTGATGTGTTCACTTTAGTCTGGACTGCTCATGTGTGCCACCTGGTGGTTGTTGGTGCGTACTACAGCTAATTCAAAATCAGATGGATAAAATAAAAGTCCCCCCTCCTTTTCTGCACCTGTAATTCCACAGCAATGGCATCCTCTGAAAGGAGAGACATCTGTAGTAGTTTTAGCAATTTAAAACTTAAATATTTTAATATTCAACTGGATTATGCAAATTGAGAAGATTTCATTTCCTCACTCGGAGAAAAAGAAGTGGCACTCCGGTGCACTCCAGCAGCACTACACTGATGTACATTACCACTGTCACAAGCCTAAATTAACCAAGCTCAGAACCAATTTTGTCATCATGCCTTTACAAGCTTCAGAAGTGTATTTATCGTCTCAATCTGGTGATAAGAGTTTCAAATTCTGAAATCCAAGACTAATTTAAAATCAAACAAAACCCCCAAATGACCGAAAATCAAGATGTTGACATGAATCCACGTTTATCTAGAAATGTGCCATTGAGACATCTGACTAATTTTGATAGAGCAAGTCACAAATGTAGGCTGCTGTGACTTATTGAATAATTATGAGGCGTTCTTCTGACCTTATTTATCCCAGGGTGCACAGAACAGCTTTGGCGCAAATGAAATCAAACAGGACGTAGCTAGCTACTTCAGCCAGCCCACATTCATGAGCCAACCTATCACCTAACGTGTGATAAGAAAACACAAAGCCAATCCTATTAGTGATATTGGTTTAGGGAGGCAGGACTAGTCGGTTCTAATCTGTTTCCACAATCCATTTGTGTACCGAATCATGGCCGGGGACAATTTATTACTCGCTGGATATTGGTGGGGACACGTCCCTAGTGTCCCTACTCAAATCTATACCCATGCTAGATAGGTCTGCCCCTGCTTTAATTAAGGGCTTGGTGATATGGCCTTTAAATTATATTGTGATACACAATATATCCAGGTATTTTGAAATCTCTTCAAAAGCAATCTATGAATGCTAGGAGTTGGTGACAAAATCAGATACTGATTTTGATACCTTGATGATTGATATTGTGACAATATAGGAGGGATGAGTATTGGCACTTCCACAAAATATGATACAGAATTGCATTTTTCATCAATCATCAGTAATGTGGATTTAATAATTAAGTGGGTAAAGACAAGTATTAGAACAAGTATAACAGTCTGGTAAGTTCAGAAAATGACATCACTTTACTGTAAAGCAGCCTTTAAAACCAGGAAAAGACAACACTTAAGACATATCAAAATGTAACAAAATCTAAATTTTAACATGGTATACAGTCTCATATCATGATCATGATATGATGTCAATTTATTGCCATGCCCTGCGTCAATTCAACTTCAATGGTCTGATAAACTGAACTCATGATCTTTCCCTAACCTGCCAATACACAGCACAAGTTTACTCATTGTTACGACAGGTACTCGTCTGACAATGGAACAGGACGTATCAAGCTCTCCTTCTTTTCACAAAGACAAAGCATTGACAAACCTTGGTCACTAGGTCAGTAGGTATACCTAGCAAAAACAAATGTTGAAGTTCAAGTTTTATTAATCACACACACACACATTAGAGGGCAAAAGCAAAGTGCATTGTGATACATGTTAGAAGAGTTTAACAGGACAGAGGATTTTAAAACAGGATAAAGGATTAGCTTGGGAAGCACCAGTGCAGGCGTCCATCGTCAGCGGTACCATCTTAATTGCAGTCTAATAAAACAGTCCTGCAATAAGTTCTACACTAAGGAACAATAAGCAATAATGTTCCATTTTTGTTGAACATGTTTAACTGCATTAACAGTTTAGTTCCACAGACTATCAGAACATCCTGCTACTCACTTCTATCAAACCATTTGTATTATCAGTTCTCCATCTTTCTAGACAGAGAACTCATGATACAAATGTAGTATATGGAGAACTTGTTTCCATACAGACAATCAAATGGCTTAATTTTAAACCAGGAAGACATGCTGTCTGTGTCACTGCCATGGCCATGCCCCCAGCTATTTCCCTTGCCTTCCCCTGAGTCAGCCTGTCTGTCCTCTCAACTCCTGTGACCAACAAATTGTCTCCCCTCTACATTCATAGAGGCTCTTTCAGTCTCTTAAATGCACCTCAAGGAGATGAGGAGCGAGGAAAAACAGGTGAATTGTTCCTTGCATCTTGGCTTGTGAACTGGGAGGAGCTAAGCTGTGAAGAAGAGACACGAGTGAGTCAGCTCCATGGCAGCCGATAGTTTCAAACATTGAATATTTTCAGCACTGAACCCCATTCATTTTCAGTGTTTTTCGAGCATGCTGGCTGGTAAGATGATGAAATGACTGCATTTTGTTGACATTTTAACGCATTAACTGACCTGTCATGAATCTACTCAACTTTAGTTAAAGTTTGTCTTAAAATAATAGCTAATTAGATAATAATTGCAATTAGCTAGTTTGATAACGTCAACAACATTTCATTAGCTAACTTTACTACAATCAGATGTTAGTTGGACTAAATTTACCTTAAATTAATTGCAGTTATTGGTGTACGGTTGGCGTGCAAATTTATGTTATTTAGATTTAAGCTCAGTTTGTTTAACAAGCCCCAGATCTGCTTTTCTCCATAATATTTTGGTGGAAGTAAGCAATGGCCATTTTCAATCCTTGTATGCCTTTCCTTGCATGCTTTCCGACACATATCACTCCCGTAGGATGTCGAATGAATTTCTTCAAAAACTGCCCATTCATGGAAAAACTTGCCTGCACTCTCCCTCCTGTTTGTTTTTATGTTGTTGCTATCATTGATTATTTGCCACTATTGGATATAACTTCTGTCTTGGCTTAAACTGAGCAGTAGCTGGCATTCATTGATATTCACTGGGTGTGCATGTCTATGTCAATGTCTTAACACAAAGATAACATCAGCATGTGAATCATTCCACAGAAGCAAAAGAAAAACATTAATGTATACATTCTGTAAATCAGTGATAGAGGAAGTACTCTTGTAGCAAGAGTAACAATACTACAATGTAGAAATACTGTTATATGTACATTAATACTGCAGCTGGCAAAGGTGGAGCAATTAACTATACAGCTGGCTGTCTTGTGAATCATCCGTCGGTCATTGTGATCATCTTAATAATACTATTACAAGTTACAAGTAAGTTATCAAAAATGTAGTAGCAGTGTGCTAGAAAGTACAATAGAATCTGAAATGTAAGTGGAAAGGAGCAGAAAATGGAAATACACAAGTAAAGTGAAAGTACCTCAAAATTGTAAGTATAGCACTGAAGTAAACGTGCAGTTACTTTACACTGCTGCCCATTACTAAGCATTATGGGAACACCCCCTTCCATCTGGGATTAAACAGAGCAGAGATCAATGGGACATTGGATTTTAGTTCACTGTACCAATTAATAACAAAATGTACATTTTTGACACAAACACTCACTAGGTGGCTGTTTCTGTGAGTTCTGTACAGGAATATGTCATTTATTAAGTTCTCAGATGTTTTGTTTTCATTAAACACTTTCGGAAATTACTCATCCTAAAAAATGGCCTGTCCTCAGCAGAATTAGAGCTACAAATAAAAAATAAAAATGCAAATAAAAAGCATTTCAAAACGGCCCCCATGTTTTTGATCAATGGCTTAAGCACTGTTTGGTACTATTGAGAGCTACGTGAACCATGTGACTGCATGGCGGCGAGATCAAAGTATCACAGCTCTCATATTCAACAGCGCTGGAGTGAGATAAGGGAGGAGACCCGTTAGCATAATGAAAAGCACCCAATGTATGCTGTGTGGGTGTGGGGTCCTTCCTAGTACCCTCCAGCTCCCTAGTGATAGCAGCTCATTCCTTTCACCTGCCCAGTCTGCACATACAGTATGCCTTCACTTCATTCATCAACACAGCTTCCTCGCAATCATTGCTAGACTATTCTTTCTAATATGGAAGTATGCCTTTTCTGGCTCTTCTGCATAGTCTGCATATTCAATGTTTTCCTCGTTTTGTTTACCTGTGTTTAATGTGTTGTCTCCTGCGCCTCAGGATCAACACCAGTTATCTACCTACTCGCTAACCAGCCCTCCAGCCAGCCATGCTCACACCTTTTTCCCCATTCCTGCTTTGCCATCTGCCACCTCTCCATTTCACCTCTGTTCACTGGTCAGACTGCCAACTATCAGTCAAGCACAGATATCAACACAACCTGCAGAGAGGAATAGAAAAGTGTGACTTCTCTTTGTGCTTAAAAGTTTAACTGAGAGATTCCAACTTTTACTGTTAGCCTTGTATGTTGGTCAGTGTGATGTGCACTCAGCTGATGCATTACCACCGTCATTTTTGGTGTTCAAAAAGACCAACAAAGTAACTTGTAAAATAAGTTAAGATAAAGACAACAACTATTCATCTTTGGCCCTGTTCAGACCTGATACCCTTTTGTCATGAGTGATCCAATCACAAGTGGACAGCTCTAACTACACATTTGATATTCGATCACACAGACCACATTTAGACACATCTGTGGTGTGAATGTGACCACATTCTTTTAGCAGTGTGTACCCACATGTGTCTTGGGCCACATTGAAGGACAGTCTACTCAACTGATGTCCTCTGTGAAACAAGAAGAAGAAGCCACAACAACAGGGCAGAATAGATTACATGTTTTATAATATTCATTTGGTTACTGTTTGGTAAAGTCAATTACATGTTTAGGCTCAACCTGATAATGTTAGCTGCAGATGTTTGTGAACACAGTCTGTTCCAACTGATCTAACCATTGAACTAGTAACTACAATTTTAAGATGTAAAGAATTGTTGCGTGAGAAGAAACCTAAGACCTTGCAAGTTCTTCAGGTGTGGCAAATTCAAAATCCTTTGTGTCTTGTAAATTCAGCATTAAATGCATAACATTAAGATGTTTCCTATCTTGTCAGTTTGAAGCGGCATCACTGTACCAGCCTGTCTGTGCGTCTTACCTGCCAACATTTCATGGCTGTTTGAACACTGTTTCAACTGATTTCATCAATTATATTACATGTATGAAAGAAGAAAACATTTTATTGACAGTAAACATGTCAAGTTTTACAATTGCAATAAACTGTTACCAATATAGTCTGCTTACTTTTTTGACTGAGGAGAAAGTCCCCAGCCAAAAATTGCTCCGTTTTGTGAGTTGTTGAGTTAGGAGAAACCTTATAAACTTTGTGACATAATGCCTACAACAAATTCTTAATTATTTGGGCCTTCTTGCAAATACTACAAATGTTTTACATGAATATATTTCTTAATTTGTCCAAAAAAACCCCCAAAACTTGTGTCCGTTGGTCTAGGTGATGTATGTGTTTACGCTGTCCACTTGTGATTGGATCACTCAGGACGGATGGTAAAACCAGGTCAGAATGCCCTCTTTGTCCAAGTGCGCACACACCAGCTTGGGAGGCAGGTTTACCTGTTCAACAGCAAACAGTTTCATTGTAGCGTGGCTAAGTTGTAGAATCAATATTCATTAGATGAAGCTGATACAAGCTTTAAGTGAGACTTTTGCCTTAGCTGTGCTCTTGATTTTATGGAGGACAACTAGACAAGCCGGTGGAAGAGTTTTTATCTTAAAGTGATCACAAAGGCATGCTCTGAATCAACCCTGCTGTTCTATACAACAGCTGTCAGTCAGATGATTGTTTTATTTTGTTGTGTGTTGTCCTGAAGAAGGCACAAAAAGCAGAAACTCTCTACAGAATTTAAAATAATAGGATTGCACCTAAGTTATGAATATGAATCTTTTTTGTCTTTTCTTTGTCTATCGGTGAGCCAGAACCTCTCAAGAACAGATGTTTACCTCTTTGTCTCGATCATCAACATGTCATATGAGACAAAAATGGACAAGAAATAAGGGATGTTTGCTTTAAGTTCCAACTGACTATACTCTCATGAAGACAAACCTTAGTATTGAGATTAATTTGCCGCTGGCGTGAGGAGAGACGTCCATGTGCTAACATCTGAAGTCTTAAATTACATTGTAGTTGTCCCTCCTGCACACATGGTTTAGATCTTAGATTAATCCCTAGAGACTTGGAATCAGGGTGACTGAGCTCCCTGACATTTATGAATGTCCATTACTCACTCATTATAGTGCATTAAAGGATAGGGGAAAGGGTAATTGGCACGATAAGCATCGGCTGGAGAGAAATGAGAGAGGAGGATCAAGAATAAAGAACTGATGGACTATTCCTCAGATGCCCTCAGCGAACACATAATCTCATCAACACAGAGGTCCTGTCAGATTACTAAATGTGTCTTAAAGGGTATTCCACATAAATTCACAGTGTTAAGTCGCCTTTTAAAAATGACTGTTATCGTTTCTGCAATTTGTGTTTGAGGTCATGGAAAGCTTCAAAGACATAGAAATGTAATCCATGAAGTTATTCATCTGCACTGGCTGAAATGGTTGAAATAAATGTATGGACTTTTATTATTCTTAGAAGCTGTATGCTAGACATACTGTATGTGTTATTTTCTTTCAAACATGTAAATACATTCTTCTTCACACAAATACAGAATTCTTCAAACCTATGTAAAAGCTGCTGCCTTGTTTTGCAGAACAGTTAATAGTTTTAAAACTTCAACCAGCTGGTATCATTTGAAAATTTCAATGCCAATATAATTCCTGGTTATCGGTATTGATAAAAAAAACTATACAATATAATCTGGACACAGCATTGGCACTGAACACAGCCTCCAAGAGCGATGGAGATAAGTTAGAAGACAGAGGAAACAGTACCGGTTGGATGGATGGATGGATGGATGGATGGATGGGGAAATAGATTGATTTAATGCTAATGGGTGAATATACAGATAAAGAGAGAGGAGATCTGGTCTGCTGTTGCTGTGAACTTACCAACCTCTGCAGCCATCACAGTGATGTTATGCCATGCCGTCCCCTCCCGGTCCAGAACCTGTGTAGTCCTGATGATGCCACTGTTCACTCCGATAGTGAAATACAGAGGTCTTTCTTCTTCATTTTCTATGAAGTATCTGTGATGCAGAATGACATGAAATGTAAAGAGGAAGCACAGCCAATGAGGTGCCAATATAATATAAGAGACTGTGCCACACGATGATGCCTGTGCATTTACTGAGAGTACAGTTAGTAGTCATGGTCAATATGAAAACCATTCTTCATTACAGACTTTGTTCTTATGGAGAGTTAGTGTAACAGAGTCTGCACTCATATTTTATTATTCCTCTAAATCCCTCACGTTTGACATTCTAATTCATTACACCACTGATTCTCAACTTCAAACCTAGCATGGGGGTTATGAAACACAGCTCCACAAACGTATTATCATAACTATGTATTTTGCTATGTTTTTTAAAGGGTAACTCCACCAACCATACAGTATGATACAGGTCTTAGGGAGTATTGCTGCATATGTGAAAAAAAAGTATAAGCCTTTTGTGGCTCCACAGGAAGCTGCATGTGTATGCATTGTTCATTGTGGCTAATGTAGGCTCCAGGTTTTGTAAAGCAGTCCACTGGTTCAACACGGCACTCAAACAACGCTGTTGGACAATTTACAAGGAAATGATCAAATTGACACAGCAGAGCCAGAGATATCACTTTTTTATTGCACACATTCTTCTTTTTCAAAATCTGTCACCTACATTATCTACAATGCAACTTAAACACTGAGTGAAGGAGGAGTGAAGGAACTGACTGATGTGTTTTTTCAGGGCTGGTATAGATACCAATTATTAGTAACAAAGGAGACAGATAAATTATATTTGGATGCATATTTCTGGTGAAAATGAAAATCTTAGTGTCATAATTTAGAATAACCACAATTTACTAAAGTATCACCAATAATTGGTTATAGGATTACTGGCCCTGATAATCAGCACTAAAAAGCACTTCTTTTCCCTCACTTCAAATATTCATAAATATTTGAATTGAATTAAAAGAAGTGCTTTGGATCAGCAAAGTCATTTGTGATTTCCATTTCTTCAATGAAAAAATTGAGTTGGACACAAGATGCCTCCTTTTTCTCTGAAAAGTTATTTCTCATTGTACTTGCCAAGCTCCCAAGAATTGCGCTTAGCTATTGGCTGGACTCAATATTACAACAGCATTTCCCCGAAACCAACACCAGTATGTTTGAGATTTCCAAAAAACCCCTCAAACTAATCACTACTTGATCCATTTGGTCCAGTAAATTTGAAATTCTAGATAAGTTGTGCAATTTCTATCGAAATTCACGATGGACACCAATATTAGTTTTCAGAACTTTAGGACATTAAACCAAAATCATAATTTTGGCTTGCCGTGGGTCGTTATTCACCATCGAGACAGGCGATTTCCTGGTTCCTTGTGTCTCTGTGGCAGTCAGGTTGTTTTTCTGTTGTTCTGTGTTTTTTCCCCTATCTGTCTTTTCCCCCTCCCTTCTCCTTCCCTGTGTGTGTGTCTGTGGGCGTGGCGGCAGTGTCTGCAGCAGCAGAGAGGCGCACCTGTCTCTCATCAGCTCATCATCCTCTGGCTATATTACCCTGGTCTCTCCACTACTCCGGTGCCAGATAATTCCGTCCTGTATGGTGTTTATTCAGTGTCACTCGCTATTGTGTTTAAGATTGCACAAAGTATTTTGTGTTTTTGAGATTGCTCTTGTGCTTATGCTCATGTCTTTTTTTGGCTCGTCTGCAGAACCTCCAGCACCTTTCCGCTCTGCTTCCTGCTCACCCGCTCACCTGAGTTCCTCCACGCTGTCTCCAGTTAACCCTGGCTGCCAGCCTGCCTGCCTGCTTACCTGCCAGCCTGCCAGCCTGGTCATCTCATCTACATTTCCCTCATGAGAACTCAATTGCAAAATAAAATCCTTAACTCCCTGACTTCCTGCCTCCGATCTCTGCATTTGGGTCCTAAGAAAAATCCCCAGCGTAACACCTGTCAAGGCTCAGAGAATGGGAATATGAGAGAAAGCAGTGTTGTGCTGATGTTATATATGATATCGTCATGTTGGTGTTGTTCCTACAACATCATAATTAATATATCTCCATGACCATAATTTCAAATTAAAAGAGACTGTTTGTATCCCAATTGGGACATCCCTTATTATTTTAACACTAACCTCACTTATTATTGTCCCTTTTTTCTGCTGTTTTGGTTAGGTTTAGGCAACAAAAAAAAATACTTGATGAGGTTAAGGGTTAAGTTAAGCTGGGGGTGAGGGGTTAATTATGCTCCAGGAGCAACATCAATAATAATGTTTCACGTAGTTGATCACATAATGCCAAGGGAGACATGAGTATCTAAGTAAGGAAAATGTAGTATTTTCAGGGAAGTGGGGCTTTGCAAAGTGTTTAATGTACCTGCTGGAGCCAGAGAGCATGACACAGCTTTGACCAAACTTTAAAGACTCTTTTCTTGTAGGGAAACTCCCAAACACTACAACACCTGCACATGAAAAAACACCTACATTCACATCACATCATTGACTATTTCCCTTACCTGACAGCGCTGTTGGTGCTATCAGGGTCCATGGCAGTTACAGTGCCAACCTGGGTGCCGACAGGTGAGTTTTCATACACGTCCATGATGTAGTAATCCATGGAGAAGACAGGAGGCTCATCCACATCACCCACAATGACTCGCAGCGATGTGGAATCCTTAAATGGTCCCAGGTGGGAGAAGTGTGAGTCTGGGTAAGTGTTGGAGCCTTCAATGTTCAGTGTGTGAACTTTTTTCTTCTCATAGTTCAGAGGCTGGGGGCAACAAAGAAATGACAAATATCTTACCAAGGACACATTTCAAAGATGGGTTATCAGTTATATCATTGTCATGATATGAGACTACATATCATCTTAGATTGTGTTTATGTTATGTTATGTTGTCTGGTTATATGAAAAAAGGGTTATATTTTCATGCTTTTAAAGACTGCATTACAGTAAAGTGATGTAATTTTCTGAACTAACTGGACTGTTCTACTCGTTCTAATACTTGCCTTTACCAACCTAGTCATTATATCCACATTACTGATGATTATTGATCGATATGATTGTATATTATGTATTGAGATATAGCCAACAAATATTGTTATTATTCGAAGGCCATAGCCCTAGTGTGGGGGTTAGATAATGTTATAGTCTAGATGGAATGATGGTGTGTTTATCTTCCATAATGTGATTAATTCGCGACCAACCTAATAGACAGATAAATGTTGCCAATGTATGTCTGCAAACCACAGATATGTTGAAACCTAAATTTTTTTTAGGTTCAATTTTTGATTTTCATGTTGGGACAACTCTGTGCTTATGGTCTGGTTAGGTTTAGGCAAACAACGACTTGGATAGGGTTGGGGAAGGATTTGTTGACTTAAAATACCTATTTTATTTACCACAAACACATTTGGACATGTTGTGACTTCCCCTCAAAAAATATTCGTTTAAATTGCATGTTGTTTAATTGTTTAAATCCAAACCTTAACTGGCCACAAAGTCTCCCAACCTCCTGAATCTGCTACATCGATAAGAGGGAAAGCTAATGTTGCTTGCGTTAATTCGGTCAAAAAGAACACCTTCCCGAAATTCTTATATTTGTTTGAATGTGTACCCATCTTTCTTCCCCAGCACTTTTTTCATAGAATTGACAGCATCATTTCGGAATTTATCTGGAATAGAAAGACCCAAAGGATGCGCAAGCAGCAGGCCAAAGGCGTTGGGGGGAATGGCTCTTCCAAATCTGAAGTTTTATGATTGGGCATCCAATTGTGGAATGATACAGCCCTGGCTACAATCTGATTTACACAACTCCCCACCTGTCTGGCTTAAACTGGACGCAGACTCCTGTAAGCCGGTGTCAGCCGGAAATTTGGGAGGAAGCTCTTGATAATACAAGTCATCTGTCTGCACAAAACATGGACTGATTCTACAAATTCTACATTGCACCCACCTTACAAAGGTTAGGCTCTCAAAAATCTATAAAGATGTAGACCCAACATGTGACAGGTGTCACCATGCACCGGCGAGCCATGTACATATGTTCTGGTCTTGCCCTTTTTTTACAACCCTACTGAGAGGAAATCTTCAGATCATTATCAAAGGTTACAGGAACATTGATTGAACCTAATTCCACCTACAGTATCTCTCTCCTCCCTAGAGGTGGCTTTTGTGGCCTTTGTTACCCTTCTCGCCAGACGGCTGATATTGCTTAATTGGAAATCTAAATGGTCCCCCTCCTACACGCTGTGGATAAGAGATGTCCGTAATTTTGCCAAACTGGAAAGAATAAGGTGCATAGTTAAGGGCTCATTGGGGAAATTTAGTAAGATGTGGGACCCTTTCTTCAAGGATGTACAAGAGCTCGACTTCTGAGAGAGCCCTGAGTGACTGATGGTTTTCTTTTTAGTCTCTTTCTTTTCCTGCACTAATAAGACATGACGTGCAGTGGACCAACCAAGTATATTAATATAAATACGATATTTTTATTTATTAATTTAATTTCTGTAGTATCTGTCCTGTCCCAATTTCGTCTTCCAACCTAGCTTTTTTTTAGTTTAGCTCCCTACTGCCCAAACCCTTGTTTTTGTTATGTCTTAAGTTGTACTAAATGGAGGACCCAAGTGCAGACACGCACACGCAGGAGGCAGTATAGGGGGAAACAAAGGGCGAGCTTTTATTAACAAAGCTGAATACAAATAACGAGGAAAATAGAACGATTAAAATGCGTCACAAGGACATAAACAAAGTAGCAACAAAAGGCTAAAGCAAAGTGCAAACAAAAGCAAAGTACAAATCAAAGGAGAAACCAAAACTACAAATATACCAGATGGGAGACACGAGGAGTCACTGGAGGAGACACTGGGGAGGAAGCTGGTGGGGAACACAGGACATCATCAAGACGGGGGGAAACGAAATGATCTGACCAAGACATGAGGGAGAACAAAGGCTATATACAGAGACACTAATGACGGGACGAGGTACAGGTGGAGTGAGGACGGACTCGGACAGGTGAGGGGATTAACGGAAAAACACACAGGAGGAACTGACAAGTACGACGCGACACACAAGGGTACAATTTCAAAGTAAAACAGGAAACAGAAAACACACAGACACTGAACCGTGACAGTTTTATCATTATCGTATTGATCAAACTGTGCTGTTGTATTTATTGTTATTGTCTTAGTGTTCACTTAAAACTCCATCTGTGCCCACAGATTATCAAGTCATCTACTCAGTTTAACAATTCTTATCTCAGATTTATTTTCTTCTACCATACAATCCCTGATGGGCCCTGTCATCCTTAAATGCAGATGGTTTGCATTGGGGATTTGGGGCAATAAATAACTGGTATCCATATTTTATTGACAATATTTCCCCATTCATAAGAGATTATTCCTGTTGAGCCTCTCTAAATCATAGCTTTTGTTATTCTGGCTTCTTAATTTATTCTGAGGCTGAGGAGGTAGAGCAGGTCGTCCACTTATCATGTTTGCCAGTTTGATATCCAGTTCCTCCTGTCCACATGTTGAAGTGTCCTTGGGAAAAACTGCACCTTGTATGGTAGCTCTATTTCAGTGTGTGTTTGTGTGTGACTGTAAAGCGCATTGGATACAATTGCTATGTAAATGCAGACATTTACAATTAGGTTAAGGTTGAATTTTGACCTTTCAGTGCTTTGGCCATGAGAATCACCAGCTCTCAAAGGCCCCCACAAAAAAGACTGACGGCAAGGAATGCCTAAGAACACCAATTGATAATTCTTTACAAACGATTAGGCATCCACAGAATATAAAATCTTACAATGCTGGCAAAAGCAAATGTTAAACTGTGGAAAAACAAAGAAAAGAAAAACAATAATGGACTCTCCTTTGTGCTGGGAGCCTCCCTCTGTTCTCAAGTTTTTGAGCGCCTGGAAAAGAGCTACAAAGAAAATTAAAACCACTTTTAACTTGTGGCTCTGAAAAAAACCAAAACAGTAATGCTCACTCCTGCTGAGAGCGAGCTCCCCTGTAGACATAGTTCAAATGCTGCAGAGGCAAATCAGACACACTCGACCGTCTCAAAGAATTTCAGCCCAGCTGAAGCTGGGAGACTGGCCACACATATTGGATTTGATCCAACTGCATTTCCTATACAGTTCATTTCAGTATGTTTGAAAAGAAGAAGAAAACTGTTCAAACTTGGAAGGCACAGAGCAATTACGTAGCCCCTTGCACCTGATAAGACTGGTGCTGGTGCCTCTAATATGAGAAACTCAACGGTGGTCCAATCCATTTGCCTCTCAAGCAGAATGCCATTTCATCAACTCCTTTTAGTGCTTTGGACAGTACCTAACTACAACTTTGTTTTGTGTCAAAAAAAAAGGAAAATGATTAAGCAATATAGTGCTACTTTAATAAGGACGTAAATACTTCTTCCACCAATGTGTAGGTAGACAAGCTGTCTTTTAGTTATCGTTAGTAGATAATAGCAAAGGGTACATTTTTTGCAGTATAGATGAGCAATTGCATTTAAAACCAGTGTGAGACAGAGTTCCTTCAGGAGTTGGATGGATTCATTCCAGTGAGCAAAGGTCAATCTGTTGAAAAATGTACACTGACATATACACATGTCATTTGTATCCCAATACACTCCACTACTCATTGTGATAATACCAGGATTGCAACAGTAATGCGGGAGAAATCACCACAGCTGAAGATGGCATATTGGAAATGTCTTGTCATGTCTGTTTACATAAACACCGTCAAAGACTACTGATGACGTATGACTACTACTACTAAAGTTTCCCCCACAGCCGCACTTGAACATATTATGTACTTACATTTACATCACTGTTAGCCTATGTGTCATGATCTCTCATTCATACCTGCTTGAGGGAAATGATTCCCTCCCTGCGATCAGTATCAGAAGTGATGGTGAAGATAGCAGCTGCATCTGCATTAGTGATGCTATAGGTCATCTCAGCGTTCTGCCCTTCATCTTCATCGTTGGCTCTGATCCGACCAACTGCCTTCCCTACTGGAGCCAGCTCTGGTACGTACAGCTGGTAGCTCTCTGCAACAGAACATTTTTTTTCATTAAACCTTTTAATTAAAAAAAACAAACAATCATGTAGTGCTGTTTTTTTTTTACATGCATTTTGAAATCCTCTCTAGATGTCAGTTCTGACTCTGAACAGGTGAGTAAACTAATAAGCCCCAGCCCCAGTCTGTTCATCCTGCTGCCATCTGGGAAAAGACACAGAAGTGTCCGCTGGCATACCACCAGACTATAGAGATGGCGGCACATGAACTTCAGAACAACACACACAAATTCTCAAATAAATAAAGGCCCACTGCTAATGGAGGCTGGTAGAAGACTTTGGGGGATGGGAACTGCCTGTACTACTGAATGGCTCACTTGATAGATTCATGTCCAAATAGTTAATTCCATTAGAACAACCACAGAGTCATGTCATACTGCTTTATAAAATATACTTTTCAATTTTCATTCACTATGTTGTATTTGCTTTTCGCTTCGCTTCTACTCTGCAACTGTTTATTTCTTCTTCGAATACGCAACACTTACTGCAGATGTTTCAAATTAGGGCTTACCCAGACTATGCTATTCAAGTTGATTCAAACACATATTCTGTCCTGAGACATGTGTGCAACTAGTCCTGAATTACCTGAATTGTTTTTACACCTGTGTAACTGGAGATACTCTCGCAGGACAACATTTGTTACAGGATGAACTTGCATGCAAGGCAAGGACAGGCATTTTTTCATGTAACACATGCAACTTGTTGTTTGCTTTCGAATGTGGACACATATGACTGATCTTCAATACTAGTCTATTAGACCCAATCCCAACCAAATTGCTTCAAAAAATAATAAAAGAAACAAAAAAGGGACAGTGCACAACTTCTCTGATTAAAAATCAGCGAAGCTGCAGTGATGAAACTTGGTCCTGAGTGGAGTGCTTTCTATCATTAGAAAGCACTCCATTAATTGTCATTGCTGTGCAGATGATACACAATTATACTTATCCATCAATTAGTTAAACTTAAGGCATGTCTTAAGGACATAAAAACCTGTATTGCCTGCAATTGTCTGCTACTGAACTCAGACAAAACAGAAGTTATTGTGTTGGGCCCTTATAGCTGATATGATATTAACTCTTGCATAAAACAAATTGTAAGGACTGCCTTCTTCCACCTATAGCACAATGCAAAAATCAGGAACATCCTGTCTCAAAAAGATGCCCAAGGCTGGATTATTGCAATTCCCTTTTATCAAGTTGTCCCAATAATTCTCTAAATACTTTCCAGCTGGTCCAGAATGCCTCTGCATGGGTACTGACAAGAATTAATATTAGAGATCACATTCTCCCATATTAACCTCTCTGCACTGGCTTCCTGTAAAACTCCAGAATAGAATTTAAAATCCTCCTCCTCACATACAAAGCCCCAAAGCCAGGTACCGGCATAGCTTAAAGAGCTTATAGTACCCTAAAACCCCACTCTAACACTGCGCTCTCATGATGCAGGGTTCCTATTGTCTCCAAAATTAGAATAATAGGGAGAGCCTCCAGAACCACGGGCACCCACCCTCTCTACGTTTAAGAGTAGGCTTAGAACTGTCCTTTTCGATAAAGCTTATAGTTAGAGCCTGCACAGGCCCTTAGCTATCTGCCATAGGCTTAGACTGCGGGGGGATTTCCCATGATGCACTGAGCTCCTCACTCTTTCTCTGTATCTGTACGCATTCATGTCTCATTGCTGCTGTGGTCCTGCTTGACTTCTGCTATCATCACCATCACTATCCTTATCATCATTGTTATTTAATTAATGTTATTATTCCCTCAGCTCCTCTCCCTCTACCCAAACGGTCTAGGCACATGGCCGCCCACCATTGAGTCTTGTTCTGCTCAAGGTTTCTGTCAGTTTTTTCTCGCAACTGTTGCAGATTGGTTAGACCTCCTCAAATTGGAAAGTGTCACAAGATATTTTTGTAGTGAATTGGCCCTCTACAAGTAATGACTGATTGATTTATTGACTGATCGATTGATTGATCAATCAAAGGTCATCAGGTAGTCTGCTCCAGAGAAGTTAAACTAGAAGCTCCCTAACTATATCTGCAACTTAACTGTTGTCCTGTTACAAACCACCACCTGATGGCCTGAGAGGTCTGACTGGTCTGTAAGCAAGTCAGAAATGTGCTGTTCAGCCAAACCATTTACTGCTCTCCAACTTTAAGGTTGAATCTGCCAGTGATGTGATTTAGGTGCAGCAGTAAGGCATGTACTGTCCATGTACATGTGAGTTGAGGCCTACCCATTGTTTGGGTAACTCAGCAAAGACAGTTTTATAGTAGTCTGGTAGAGATTAATGCATGAACCAGTTTCTCACATATCTAGAGACATTAATTGTCCAACGTTTGATATGTTTTTCAAGTGATAACAAACTGCTTTTATTATACTAACATGACTTCCGAAGTTAACAGCATTAGACCCGTTCCTGATTTGATAACTATATTTAGGAGGCAGGGACTATAAGTGAAGATATAATTAAATGTTTATGTTTTCTAATTAAAAAAACAACCTAGAGATAAAAATAATATCAAAATGAAACATTGGAGAGAAAAAGAAAGAAAAAAATAATCTTTCATCTTGTCCGGTGAGGGAGACTCGCGTGAACGCGGAGCGTGCCTCCAGGCAGATATAGCATAGTGACTGTTTAGGCTAGAAAAATTTACTAAATGACGTCGTTTCGAGTAAACTCTGGATGTCGCCACTTCAGGACACTTGGATTGCAGCGGATGAGCAGTATGGAGGAATATTACAAAGTTTTTGTGTAGTTTTATGGACCTTTTCCTCTCGGGCACAATTGACGCTCATTATATGGATTTTTGCTGCAGGAGGGTACCCCCGCGGGTCTCCAGCTGCACTTTGAGGAATAAGAAACTACACCGGACTTCTCATCAGCATGAGGGTGAGTCGATAATGACTGAATTTCGTTCTAGAGTGAACTATTCCTTTAAACGAGCTTCAAACTGATATGATGCTGATTTGCATGAGAATTCATGTAAAATGGAGATTGAACCAGGAATAGAAATCACAGATCACCTGTGTAGTATTTTAGAGACTATGTAGAAGATGATGAATGGGTCTGATTTTATTTAACATTCTAAGAAATCGAAATCAAAAAGGATGCAAGTTTCTGTGACTTCCTGTGCAGACTGAAGTCTTCTGAAAACATGTCAGATTTGACAGTAGCTTTTTGTCTCTGCCCCCTGCTGCTGCTGTTTGCACTTTCCAGACAAGGTGCAGTTCATGTCAAATTAGCCTATCAATGGTTAAAATGCAAACAATGTAAACAACCAGACATAGCCATTGCTGGTACTGATAGGTGTCAAGCTAGTTTTGTTAGTATTCAGACATTGTTTTGAAAGTGTATTTGATGTTGTTACTTATTGCTGGTTAGCTAGCAGCATCTGGCTATGGTAATGTTATACAGAGCAAAGTTAGTGGTGGGCCTGATAGACCTTTTTTTTGTTACCCTCAGGAATTCACAGACAATATTGATGAATATGAATATTGTATTGGACTCATGATAATACGATGTTTTGCATGTTAGAGCTTCCAGGATGAGAGCAGCATTGACTCTGATGATGAGGACACACCAGAGCGAAGCACATCATCCCGTCAGAGAGGACGACAGGAGGGCAACCAGCAGTGTCCGAGGAAGTGGAGGCGGAGGCCGTGGACGTGGTAGTGCGAAAGGGCAAGGAGCAGATGTTCATACGTCGAGTACAAGATCTTCAAGCTCAAAGGACTGCACATGAGCAGGTTTCTAAAGTAGAACATTACTTGCTCTAACCACCTATTGACATCACATTGTTTGCCAAGTAGTTTTTCACAATTTGAATTTGTGTTTTGGTGCATAACAATAAGCACAGTAAGTAGAAAAATGTAAAGAAAGATAAAGGGCTGGTACTACAAGTCAAAAGCATGAATAGATAAAATGGAAACAATGTAATATAAACTGGGGCATCTGTACAGTTTTGTCCAGGAATGTCTAAAGTATTGACCATTGAAAGTGTATATGTTCACAGCATGCTGAGGACAGTCGAGCTCTGTTCCATAAAAATATCTAATCATGTTGCTCATCTGTTGTTTTACAGGCCAGAATTTAAGGACTACGTTTGGACCAATCACATCAAGTGCTGGAACTCTGCCTGACACCTATTTATTTGTTGTTCTGTATTTACTCCTTGTTTTGCATTATCTCTAACTTGTTTGAATAAAGTCTTGAAAATGATAAATGCCTTTTCTTTACACTTCCAGCATAAACAACCAACCCATTACAGTTCTTACACTTCACATGATGCACTAATAATAACAACTGAATTAGGTTCAGACTCTTGTTTATTCCTTGTAATTTCTTGGAACACATGTAAATAAATAACACTACAAAAATAGTATACCTTTTATCATTTAGACAATATACAGTACAATTAGCATGAACAACTATATTCAGGAAGGACGTCCAGAGGTTTCTTGACTGATTATAAACACAGATCAGTGTTGGCCAACAGGTTAGGCTGCTGATGTTGGTGCTGTCTCAATCATCTACTGTTCCTGTAGAAAGAATTGCACAATTACTTATCTGACAGTAAATACAGCTTTTCAAGGACCTTGAAAATATTTTCAATTTATTATAATGCCACAACTTTGGATGCATTTTATGCAGTGACAAATATTCCTGAAAACAACCAGAAATAGCCTCTGTTACATTAGAATTGCGCCATATTTACCAATTCTACTTTTTGGGGGGTTAGCAAAATTTCACTTTCAGAGAAATTTACATAGTTTCACGTTCTCATTTTTTCTATGCATTTTGACAGTAGTGTGTACAAGCTCTACTTTCTGGATTTTTTGTTGTACACCTTGGAGTACCTGGCATAAGACAAAGGAGTTCCAGCTTAGTGAAACTTTCATATTACTTTACAACTTTACTTGTCCAACTCCTCAACTCCTGTGACTGAAAAACCATCATCTCTGCAAAAAATTATAATAATTAGAGAAAACTGGATAAGGATGGAGAACTAAATGTGTTTACAGGACATAAAGTTACATCTGAATGTGTTTATGGGGCATAAAAAATTTATTGATTCTCTCAAAGACAACACAGGACTGTTGCTATGTAAAAAAATGTAATAATAGAAGTCTGGGGTTCAGTGGATGATGGGAAGCTTATGTGACTGGTGGCAAGCAATTATTTGAAGGAGTTGGTGGGTGCACTGTGTGCAGCAATTATGGTCAGCGTTTCCCGAATTCTACAGTGGTCAGCTGAAAGTCAGATCATCAATTGAAATGGAAAGTCTATTTTCTTAAAAAATGTTTTACTAAAATGTAATAGTCTCAAGCAGTAGGCTGACATTTGACTGTCAGGACCAGTACTTAAATCATTTTCCTGGTGCAGCTAAAGAAATGATGCCATTCCTTTTTGAATTGTATCCCTGCTAAGGAACACATTCATGCACATAAAGCAAACCAACTTGATCTGAAAGAAGGACACATGTTTAAATGACATGTATCCATCAAAGATACATATTAAACAAATAACAGTGGTCTGATCCATGTTGCTATCAGCATCACGTTACACTCACCTGTCAGAGAGAGACTCAGCAGAAATAATGGAACCAGCAGGACATGGTTCTGTCGTGAACTGACTCTTTGAAGGCTGGAAGTTGATGCGTCCCTCTCATAACTACAGGACACAGAAATAGGCAACATCAGCACATTTGTAAAACGTCTAGTTCAAAGTCTATATGAATGAATGTCACATGAATACCAGCTAACAACATCTGCTTCAAATATAAATCAAACTATATTCACAGATATATGTAATCTTCCTATGACCTCTGAACAGTGGACTTGGCCTTTCACACGTGTAGCACACAGTAATTAGTCCACCTCTCACATACAGCTCGTCTGGCTAATGTCCAAACAGCCCAGGGTAGCAGTGAATGTGTGAACACTGCTGTATGGATTAGATCCACAGGACGTGTGAACATTGGTCTGCGTGTCAAAGGTAACTTTACATGTAAATATGTTTCAAGCGGCTGTAGTCTATCATAGCTAGCTAGCGAATGTTAGCTACAAGCTGATGATGCTAATGATGGTCTAATACATACAACAGCAACATATGGAGCTAACGTTAGCTACGTTAGCTACATAATGCAGAGTAATAATACATTTCCACCAACCAAAACAAACCAGCTCATTACCTGTCCAACAGAGACACAGCTAACATGGCGTCCGTTTTCAGGCCGTCAACTCCAACAGCCACTCCAACGTTGACTCTCGTTTCACCTCTTGAGCTATCCAACTTCTTTTTGTTTGTAGCCTTCTCGAGTTTGGTCCTTCTTTTCCTTGCTCTGTTTGGCAGTGCTGGCTGCTGTAGGTTCAGCTGGTAATGAAAAGCGTGGCTGCGCTTTCTCTGCCATTCTTGTCTGTAAACAATGAGCTCACTCCAGCACAGCTCCAGCAGTGCACTGCTTAGACTCAGGTCACGCGCAATGAGTGGTGGGCGGAGTCAGCGCAGGGTGGGCAGGTAAGGACAGATTGATAGACAGGTAGGCTGTCCATACAATATCTTCGGGCCGCTAAAATTGATTGGATGAAGTTATTACAGCCCTGTTGCTGCCACTTTTTTTCCCAAAGCGTTTGATATTTTGACTGCTGTCTGGATGTTAAGAGATTTACACAAATATAATAAAAAATGCTTCTGAACAGAATTACCAACCCCAGCTTTAATCTCGGACAAACCAAGCTGTGCCTTGTTTTTGTTTTGTTTTATTTGTTTGTTTTTTTGCAATCAATTAATCCATTAATTTTCAGTGTTGTTCATCCAGGGACATTGTAACATGAATTCACTTTCCATTCATCTTCTCTCCTTTTATATATGGTTTTCTATGGAAGAATTATCCTATCTTTATTCAAGAGCGTAGATTTTCAGTTTGAGAGCATGATTTCATTCCCTTCAGTGACACAGCTCCTTCTCGTGCTCAGATTTATTCTCCTCACGCTCACATTTTGTACTCGCACTGAGATGTTTGCTGCTTTCTTTCAAAATGTGTGCTTGAACTCAAAAATCACATGCTTGTGCTCACACATCTTCTTCTTGCACACAAAAATTTCGCTCGCATTCAAATATGTCCTGTGCTCGCTCAGATCTAAAGTCTGCGCGCTCAGATCTAATGTGCACGCACTCAGAACATGCACCTCCTCTCCGGTTGAGGAGTCTGCTCAGACTCAAGGCTGTCCCTCCCTGCGCTCAAAATATTGTGTTTCACCAGCCAATAGGGAGACAGCTAGAGTGTGGGCCAATCAAATGACGGATGCTGCATTGGGTGCGTTCCTTCGCACTTTTTTTGAGTGCTCCGTAGGGGCGGGCATATGGTCTGTTTGTAAAACTGCTTCTCTCAAAATACACCAATTTACCATATTAGCCAGCTATTTGAATCGTCACCTATTTAAGACGCCAGCATATTTATGTATAATTAATCTTAAGTAATCCTAAAAAGAGTTATCGTAGTTTAGATTTCTTTCAATTTAATATTAGCGGATATATGTTATATAGTATAAATACTCACAACAGTGTAGGAATGTTCCGATAGTCGAGTGGTTAAGTACACTGCCAGATATTGCATTTTAAACCACACAGAGTTGCCGCATTGTCGCAGCTGCGGAGGTTAGCCAATTCTCCGCCTTTGGTTGTTCGCACAGAGCCGAGCAGCTCCGGCGTAAAAGAGGAACCAGAGTAACTCACGCAGAAAGCCGGTGCCGGCGTGGCGGTACACGTCATGAAGATGACGTGTGTGTTTTTTTCAACGGGTTCCCCGGTTTCCTCCTGTTAATCTAAACATGTACCCGCTGACTGTTTATAATCATATGATGCAGTTATAACGTGTTGTGATTGAGATCCTGACCCACCAAACATCCTACGTTTTTCTCTGAATTACATCATTACATAATCACCATCAGTAAACAGGAGACTGTCTGACTCTTTCACTCGTGGGGAGGGAGGCTGTTTTCTGGGGGGAAAGTTCACTGAAGTCTCGGTCGGGAGGGCTGACCGTCGTGGTGATTTTTTACACCGTGACATTTCTCTATATTTTGTTGAGTGATGGACCTGTTCAGTTATCAGACAGTGAACACCATCAGATCGACACATCCTCACTCCGCGCCGCCGGCTTATCCGTTCACACTGGTTCGGTTCGCCAGTACTGCGCCTCTGATACTACCTCTGATACTACCTCCGTATTCGGTGCAGCGAAATTTCACCCCTCGCCGCATCTGAAATTTTCACACAGAAGCGGATGCGGAGAATTGGCGTAAAATCTCCGCATGCAAACGGGAGTGTGAAAAGGACTAGTGCGGCGGCCGGGATGCGAACCGGCGTCCCATGGTTTAAAATGCAATATGTGGCAGTGTACTTAACCACTCAACTATCATCACATTCCTACACTGTTGTAAGTATTTATACTATATAACATATATCCGCTAATATTAAATTGAAAGAAATCTAAATCACGATAACTCTTTTTAGGATTACTTAAGATTAATTATACATAAATATGCTGGCGTCTTAAATAGGTGACGATTCAAATAGCTGGCTAATATGGTAAATTGGTGTATTTTGAGAGAAGCAGTTTTACAAACAGACCATATGCCCGCCCCTGCGGAGCACTCAAAAAAAGTGTGAAGGAACGCACCCAAGGCGACATCAGTCATTTGATTGGTCCACACTCTAGCTGTCCCCTATTGGCTGGTGAAACACAATATTTTAAGCGCAGGGAGGGACAGCCTTGAGTCTGAGCAGACTCCTCAACCGGAGAGGAGGTGCATGTTCTGAGTGCGTGCACGTTAGATTTGAGCGCGCAGACTTTAGATCTGAGCGAGCACAGGACATATTTGAATGTGAGCAAAATTTTTGTGTGCAAGAAGAAGATGTGTGAGCACAAGCATGTGATTTTTGAGTTCAAGCACACATTTTGAAAGAAAGCAGCAAACATCTCAGTGCGAGCACAAAATGTGAGCGTGAGGAGAATAAATCTGAGCACGAGAAGGAGCTGTGTCACTGAAGGGAATGAAATCATGCTCTCAAACTGAAAATCTACGCTCTTGAATAAAGATAGGATAATTCTTCCATAGTTTTCCATGAAAGGAAATAATGGTGAGAGCACATGATGTTCTTGGGTGAATGTTTTTTTGTGGGATACAAAGACTCTTTATGTGCGTATGTATGAGTCAAAATGAGACAAAATTAAATAAATAAAGGTGTACATGTTAAATAAGTAGGCTGAGTTTTGTGATATAACATTTCTTGACATGTTTACTACTTTTATAAGCATAACACTATATTCATGCTGGCCTGATGCTGTAATTGTAAAACACTCTGTGTGTGTGTGTGTGTGTGTGTGTGTGTTGAGGTTATTAATCATATCATATAGTGTGGGTACACACTCCATTCATCAGCAGGACCACATTGTCTCAGAACAGTCAGAACTGCCTTTGATATTAGGCCCCGCTGTAATATGAACCCGTGCTGGAAGTTTGGTCACAGCTGTCTGACTTTAATATAAACTAGGCCAATAAGGGCTGTCAAATGATGCAATTTCCGCCTTTTTGTGATTTTTACATATTTCAATCAACAGTATAACATAATATTTTTCTAAACAAACATGTTCTTACTCTAGACTCATCTTAAGCTTAAAACTTTGATGTTCTGCTTACCCCTCTAGTGTGTCTTTGCACGGGAAGGGCTCTGCAGGCAAGTTGGAAATAATAAGTAATATGCAATGTCTGGATAGTGTTTCAGTCATCATGGCTGTCTATTTTTCAATGAGAACTGGAGTTGAGATTATAACTGTCGGTTTAATATCTGCAAACAGTAGTGTTCTATCTAACGTGAGCCTGAAGGGCTAGGCTTGTTTGCCATTGCTTAGCAACACTGTCAGCAGCTCCGGGATATCTCTCTCATTGGCTGTTGTGAAAGTACTGATGTAATGACAATTGTGGTTGATGTTAATCGGGACGGCCCTGATGAGTCTGAAGGACACTCCTGTAGTCTGAGCATGGTCTTCTTATGTAACATAACTTCAAAACAAATTAAACTTGACACTTGGTCACTCACTGGACTCAAACCCCAGTCTCTTAGTGGAAAGCCCTATGTATGACCTATTCAACCACCCCTACCACTCCTTGACACTAACTTTTCTTGCTTTGTATACTACTGCACTGGAAGGGTGCTAAATGAGAGGTATGTAGCGTAGCACCACTCTCCAGGCTGCCATATTTGACATGTTGGGAGTGATGGGTTATTTGAAACTAATAGAATTTAGCAATATCTTATCAAAATAAGAACAGCGGGGCTCAACACAATATTCTGCACCAGAGGATAC
Source organism: Pagrus major (assembly GCF_040436345.1). Lineage (NCBI taxonomy): Eukaryota > Metazoa > Chordata > Actinopteri > Spariformes > Sparidae > Pagrus > Pagrus major. Next base: position 4,596,114 of record NC_133235.1, on the reverse strand, counting down.
AATTTGAAGAACCATTGTTCTAAGGCAGTAAAGAAGCCAAAGGTTGAAGAAATGAGGCTATTATTGAAGTTCGGAAGCCATTAAAAGGATAAAAAACCAGCTTAAGGAAGATGAGGTTTGCAGAGATGATGGTGTTTCTTTTAATGTTCAACCTGGGTGTTTTCATGTACACTTGCCAATTCAGACTTACTTTAAAAACAAATAACTGTATTTAAGGTAATTTGACAGGAGATGAAGTCCTGTAAGACAGGTATAGCCTTTGTAGTTTCCTACATTAATGGAGGAATACTTTCTCTCAGTCTGAGGTTATGGCAAACTTGTCTGAAAAATGACGAAATTTATACTTTTCTGATGGACTAAATAAGAACAACAGAAAATAAGGTATGACAGCATCGACAGGATAAAAGTGAAGGTAGAACTGAAGCGTACAGACGATGCAACACTTGGTGACCAGCTGCTGTCAGAGTTAAAACCATAATGTGTTCATATGTATGTATATGTGTGTATAAGAGGAATCCCTTACTCTGTGAAAACTTTGGAGGGTTGTCATTGACATCAGTGAGGGTGATATTGACAGTAGTGGATCCAGACAGTCCACCGACCGAGCCTGCCATGTCTTTGGCCTGGATCACCACAGCATAGTGGTCCCTGGTCTCACGGTCCATGTTGGACACTGCTGTACGGATGATACCTGAGGTACACATGAGGAGACAGAAATGTATTAGTATGGATGAGATACATGAAAATCAATGCTGCTGACGTTCATTGGTTGACAAAGAACTTATATAGATGACTACTCTTTGCACAGAGCATCAATTTATTACATCTGCTTCATGTGGTTATTCGCAGTTTAATACATCATTTTAATTAATTTAGAATGATGATCAAACTCACCTTAGGTTCTTGATTAAACCATGTATAAAGGTTTAGTTCCTCAAATTATGAAAACACGGACTGTCCTCCAAAGAACAAAACAAATCTGTTGTTTCAGGATTTTCCATTTAAGTGACAATGCCCTGTTTGTGGTTGTTCCCAACATTAACTAAGTGGTCATTTTTCACCTTTACCACCATTCTTTTTCTATCCTAAACAAAAAATTTTAATTCAGTCGTTGATCTTTGCCCAGGCCCATCACCAAGTGTAGCATTGGTATTCACTTGTCTGTAGGCTTATTGATCTGTCGCAGCTGAAGTGATTGGACCGAATTCAAAACACCTCACTAGCATCAACAGATTAGATTTAAATTCAGAGTTCATCCAACCGCAGCTCTTAAAATCCACGTTTTTATCATAAGGACTGAGTTTGTACTGTCAGTTAAAGCATCATAATTTCTTGACTATGACTATGCTGTTTTTATTTCAGATTCACGTCAGATCGAAAAACAATTCTTCAAAGCAGTGAGTTTTAACTGTTTTGTATGATTCTATTATTCGTCTTCTTAAGGTTACAACCACTCAATAAATTCATCGAGTCAGATGATTCTGACCTAAGTGGCTCTAGGGAAACACAAGCACTATGTAAGTGAGGCCATTGGAAAGTGTGTTAACCACTAACCCCCTGTCAACAGTGACTAGACTTGACATTAATTTACCAATCCAGCTTCTAAGCATGTGTGTATGTAGCATATCTACCTGTCTCTACATTGGCTAAAACCGATGCAATGTTGGTTGTTTGCGTTGATTGTGTTCTTTAAGTATTGATTTTCATCATAGCAATGAGTGCTATTCCAAGCCAGCAATTGCTATTTTCTTTCTTAGTTTATAGCGCTGACTGGAAGCTTCAAAAGTATGTTAAGATTGTTGCCGTTGTTTTTCACATTAAACCTAACATTAGCTATGATAGCTGATATTTGCTAACATTAGCTATGATAATTGACATTAGCTAACATTAACTATGATAGCTGGCATCAGCTAACATTACAGCTTCTTCCAACAGACCTCTGTCCAACTCACATAACATCAGTTAAAAGTTAACTTTAACCCAGCCCGGTTCTACCGGAGAGAAACTCTAAATACTTGTGGTTTGGAAGTTTCAGATAATCCTGGGAGCTTTTTGCAGGTGTGTTCTCATGTCAAAGCTCTGTTTGAGCCTCTGGAGCAAACCGTCAGTCCTGAGCAGTTTTCTAGTATGTAGATATTTAAATCACGGTCTCTTTGCCCCTGCCCTCAAACCCCAAAACGGTGACAGAGGGTTGAAACTGAAAACCAGCGACACTGAAAAAATACTGACGGCTAAAAAAAAAATGTCACTGAAAAAAACAGACATGAAGAAAAAGTCTCTAGAGGATTGTCATTGAAAAACACTTAAAAATATCTATTAAAAAAATATTAACATACAATAAAATCTATTTTTATATCTTAGGAGAAATCCTTCCATACTATTCTTGCTTCCATTACAACTTTTTCACATACAAATGTTTCCTTCTTCAGTTCAGGTTTGTTTCCAATGCCAAATTTTATTTTCAATGCCAAAATTTACTGTCACTGTTCTAGTCGTCTTCTCCTACTGCCTTCTGAAATATATCAGGCATATCATTATTAATGTCACATTTATGCTTGTTCAGAACTGGTTTTGTAAGACACATTTTCAGAATCAGTGTAGTGATACATCTTCTAAAAATAAGCTGAAACCACAGAGCTGAAAACATTGAACTCACTGACACCAGCACAAACCACTTTAAAACAATATTATGTAGAAATTAGCAATTTGTGCGATTTGCCACCCCTCGTAGTTTCTAAGTGCAACATGACTGTTGTAAATACAAATTCCCAGGTCTGCAGTGCATTGCAGTTAAATCAGGAGGTACAGGAACGTAGCGTGGGTGCTGTTCTGGCAGGTCAGAGGGAGCAAAAAAGTCAATCAACACAAAAATCCCAAGCCAAAAGTGCCTGGAGCACAATAGATAATGCTTGGGGGCTAGCAATGAAAACGAAAAAAAACAAAACAGAGAACACCAATACTGTCACCACAAGCAAAGCATAAATGATTAAACCCTGCATGTCTGTAACAGTTTGCCAAAAGTAATGTAGATGCTAACCACACCATAACGATGTTATGTCTTGAAAACCTGAAGTTAGTATGTATGTAATGCTGTGGGGATAGGGAGGCAGAGTGGCTGTGACAGAGACACCATTCACTCTATTACAAGACACTGTACCATCAAAATGATTCTGAAGCTGTTCAAGGTTACACAAAAGTTAGATAATGTTGCTTTAAGTAAGATTACTTTGTCTGGCTGGATATACACCAATCCACTATCATATTAAGGACTAACAGTTGAAGTGAGGCCCTATCGTGAATTTGAACTTTCTCCGGCACCAGGGCGTTGGTAGCTGATTATTTGAGTGCTGTATGTTGTGAGGATGGGCCTCAATGGATCGGAATTGGCATCCACATGAATGCCAGACCCAAGGGTTTCCAGGAGATTATTGCATTGTAACAAAATTATCAATGTTATTCACTCACCTGTTAGTAATTTTAATGATGTGGCTGATCAGTGTATTTGCCAGTCACTGTACAAATTATTTTTTAACAATTTAATTATCAAATGTATTTTTATTATTATTAATTTAAAACATGATGTAAGCATTGACAGTAGTACTCAAAACTGTGTTAGTTCTGCTGTATATACAGCTAATAGATAATAGGTCATAGTTTGCATGACACAAGATACCATATTAGTAATAAATTGGTGACAAAAGCAGTGATCCAGAAGACAATGGAGCATTATCCTGGAGGAAATAATCCTACACAGACTGCTGCAGTCTGTGTAGGATTCAAAGAAAAAATGAATTGAGTCCAAGATCCACTGTCATTCTGGCTGAAGCATGAAGGGTGATGGTATTACATCTGCAGAATCGAGAGTGATTGGCTGCAATATAAAAAATATAATAATATGATTTGGCCACAGGGAATGGTAGTTCATGTTTATAGCTTATTTTCTTTATCTGATAGTAAAACACTTACACTTACACACACACGTGCGTGCACATACACACACACACCCCTGCAAATATACATATTATTTCTGCTTCGTATCACACACAGATACTCACGTCAATACATATTGCCTTCCTGTGCACTAAAATATAGCAATCAGTCACATGTTATATGTTTCATTTGCCAGCCTCTAAATAAAACTGAGGATTTCTATTCTCTCAGAGGCTGAAAATCAGATTGACTTGAAACATTTCTGATATTGTACTTTTTGCATACATTATTCATTGCTGTGCCATCTGCCTGGTTCTAGTTTTTCTGTCCGTAGGACATCATCAGCTCTCAGTTACATGAAAACTGAATACACGGTTTGGGGACAACATGCATTCCTTTTTGCTCATTCCAGCCTCCTTCTTATTTGATAAACACTTTTGCATTTACAAGAATAACATGATGTGATGTGATGGTTTAATTGCTATTTCATCATATTTGTGCTTATTCATTGTGTTTGTTTTTGTTTTTTTTTAAAAAACCCTTATAATATTCAGTATCAAAATCGTTAAATAAAAAAGTCCTAAAGTAAAGTACCCATTTTTAAAATGATTTAATCAAAACTTGCAGCCAAGAAATAACGTGTTTGCTCCATCAAATATCTTCTTTGTTAACTACAACATTAACTAAACATTATTAGTTTAGAAATCAATACTAGCATGTTTGCTGCTTCCACACCTGAAAACATAAAACAAGGATTTTTATGTTTACTCATGCAGCAACATTCTCTTAAATTTCTCTTATATTTTCTATTACTTTTTTGTCAAGAGAAATAATAAGAGAAGTCAACTCCAGATGCACCAAATGTTCTTACCATCCAAATCTGCTCAAACCCAGGTGTGCTGAATGATGAATCCCACTTGATTATAAATTGGAGGCGCAAGGATGATTGTTTGTAATTAGCATAGGTAATGCACACTAAACCATATAAGGGCAGGTGTTGTGCCTTGTGCAAATAACCGACACTAGCACAACGATTGGAGTGATGCCACCAAAAAAGGGTAGTAAGAAGAAGAAGAATGTAAGCAGCAGTGAAAGTGAGGTATTGTTAAATTAAATCAAACAACGTAAACATGTGCACTCTACCACGGAGAGGGTGCATTCGTGCCGGTGGTTGCAAGAGCGCTCCTGTCTGGTCTGGGGATTTGCCAGGAGGGTCATCAGCCATGGAATGAGGTCATAACCTTGGTCAACTATGTTACATTTTTATAATATTGAGTTTTATTAAAAGTTAAACTGGATGGTGACTTTTAGAATAACAAATCATTTACCAATCAGCCACCCATCTCCACAAGCTCTTTGAGGCAGACGCATCCCCATGAAACTATTCTGCAGCACAAAGGAGTTGTGTGCTCCCCCTGGTCAACGGGCCACGACATTCAGAAGGTGGCAGTTTGCATCTGATATTATTTGGATGTTAATAGAGTGATACAACTTTCGTTGAGGAATGGGAACGGATCCGGAGAGGGTGCTCTGATCCGTATATGGGTGCAATCTACAGCACCAATGATATTTGGCACGACAACAAAAAGCGTTCTTAATCTCTATTTGCTGGTTAGCAGTGTACGGGAACGATATGTACCGGGGCATGAATGATATTATTGCTTTCAGTACTCTCAGAATACACAATCATCCTAGGGTTTTTATAGTCTTAATAAGGATCAATTGACCAATAGTATTTTTAACTGCAAATTAAACAATCCAGTCATTAATTCATTCCATGCACTGGACAAATAGTGGACTGTGTAAACAGAATGTTTTTCTCTTTTCTTGGTAAGGGTTCTCTCGAGCACTCTTACAATTTTCTCTTACCAAAGAGAGGAGCAAAAATAAAAAAAACATTGGTGAATCCCAGAGATCAATGTGTATTAAAAACATAAGAGAAAATCGTGGATACAAACAAAAATTGGCAATAAAACATTTTTTTGTATATTGCTTCTTGCATAAGGCCCACTGTTTCAAACACATGATGAAAGTAGAGACCATCTTCCAATGGGATCAGGCCAGCTGCGACGCCCATCAACATGTTGACGTTCTGACCCATTATTATTACATGAGTACACAGTACAACAGTACTCAGTGTTTCCAATTAATTAATCAGGCAGCCCACAAAAGTGTAATTAGCTGCACCATAGTCCCATAATGATCCAAAAAGTTTTTCACTTCTCATAAGAGCACTGAAGAGCTCTAAAGTTTTACGCCGTTGCTTCAGCAAAGCGTCTGTCACTCTGCACACGCTCACTCTCTCTCTCTCTCTCTCTCTCTCTCTCTCTCTCTCTCTCTCTCTCTCTCTCTCACACACACACACACACACACACACACACCGATCCAAGGCCCCACAAGTGGTGTGTCAATGTTTACAAGTTAAATGAGGCGGAACTATAATTTGGTCATGAAAAAAAACACCATGAAAAGGACTTACAGGAAAAGCTATCAGTTATCTCCTGCACCCTCTTCTGTGACTTTGTGCCTGACAAATGTGACCCTGAAATACAACTCACGTTATTTATTCCATTTGATTAATGCCAATGAGAAACGGTATTCATGAAATGCAGCTCAGACAAGATAGCCAGATCATGCGTGTACACGTCAGGATTATCTTTCAGTATTTATTGAGCACTGAGTTAGTACCTCCACTCACTGATATCATTAATGCTCAGTAGCTGGGTACTAATTATCTTCTGCACGGTTTGAGCTTCTGAGCTTTAGGGTCCTCGACTTTGTACATCCAATGCTAGTTTGTGAAGTTTCCAATCAAGACAATACAGTCAATTCCAAGCTTTGTTTACTGGTGTGGAGATGCGCAATGACCATGAAAAGTTCTCTCTGGTGATTCCCAGGAACCTAAAACTCTTTACCTACTCCACCTTAGATTCACAGTGAACAGCGATTTGTCTCTTTGCCTCCATTTTTCTGTCAGCTCCTTAGTTATGTTGACGCTGAGCAGTAGATTATCCTCTGTGCATCCCTCTGTGATTTCCTCGAGATATGAACTCTCATCGTTGAAATCTGGCCGAAGATGGTCATGTCGTCCGCAAACTTCACAATAGTCATGGGTGCAGAGACTCAACACTGGGGGGCTCCAGCATTGAGCACTAATGTCTGAACATCTGCATTTTCTGGGATCTACTTGTGAGGAAGTCAAATATCCAGTTGCAGAGTGTTGTACTCAAGCCCAGAGTGTTAAGTTTTCTAATCAGCTTCATGGGTGAGATTGTATGGAATGCTGAAGAACAGCTTTCTGACATAACTGTTCTTATTCTTCAGGTTTGTGAAGACTGAGTGGATGGCAGTGGCCATGGCATCCTCTGTGGATGTTAGTGTTAAAAGCATGCTGGTGAGGGTCCAGGCTGGCAGGGATGTTGTCTTTGATGTGCTGGAGAACCAGTTTCTTGAAGCACTTCATCAGGATGGGGGTGAGAGCCACAGGGTGGTAGTCATTAAGACTAGACACAGCCGACTTTTTAGGTACAGGAAAGATGGTGGCTATCTTGAAGCAGGTGGGGACAGCTCCTATGAGAGTGATATGTTAAAAATGTTAGTAATAACATCAGCTACCTGATGTTGACATATTTTTAGTACATGGCCGGGTATATTATCTCGCCCAGCACCCTTTTTTATATTCACTCTCAGCAGGATTCTTCCCACATTCATCATGCATAATGGCCGGTCCTCTTGAGGTAGAGTAGATATCTGGCTCTTTGTTGAGGAGATCAAAGCAAGATGAACATCTTATTTATTCTGGAAACATGGCCTCACATATGATGGGGGTTCTCCTGCTTTTGTAACCTGCGAAAATCTGGATCACCTGCAACATATTTTTGGATTTGTTTGTGTTGAGGTTCTTCTCCAGTCTCTGTTGATGTTTATTTTTTGTTTATTGGGCTTATTTTATTTAAAAAAGGGACAATGCACATTAATTAATATAAGCACCAGTGTGTTCATGTAAATGTGCCAGATTTAGCAATACAGGCTTTGCCTCCTTGATACCAGCGTTGAGTCTTGCTCTCACGACGTTGTATGCTTCCTTGTCACCTGACTGAATACCTCACTGGATAGAGCCCGCACCTCTACATTCATCAAGGCCTTCTGGTTGGAAAATGATTTTATTGTCTTGTGATCACCACATCAACATAAACACATTTGCTAATGTATATGATGTCACTGTTGATGTATATTCCTTAACATTGATGTTGTTATCCTGAGTAACAGCATCTCGGATTATTTGCTCATCCGTACACTCAAGAAATTCTGCTGGTTTGATCTCTTTTATCAGCTGGGAGTAAGAAGGCAGAGGAAGTAGGGTAATATGATGTAATGGGCCAAAATGGGGATTCGAGACAGTTTTGTAGCTGCCAGGAATATTCTTGTAAACATGGCCCAGGTAATTTCTTCAGCTGGTGGAGATCTGGACATGCTAGTGGAATTTAGGTAAAACAGTTCTGATGTCTGTTTGATTAAAATAACTGCTATGATAAAAATAGGTCAAATATGTCAAAAACATGACTGCTGACATATGACAGCTGCTGTCCTCATACAGTTCCTTTAGTGCATTTCTTGAATTTATCATCTGGTGGAATGTAAACAGAAGTACTACTGGTGAACTCTGTGGACAGGTATTATGGTAGACATCCTACATTTTAATTCGGCATCTGGTGAACAAGGTCTATCCACTTTGATTTCTCTCATCTTATAAGAGCCTTGTGTTCTTTGGGCTTGTAACACAGTCTGCCCTCAAATGCAATGATCTGGGATGTCGGGATGGGGCCAGGTCTCTCTAAAGATGTGGGTATATTGGTCTGTTTTCCCGTCGTTGAGAGGGTCTCAGTCACATTGAATCCATTTAATTTTCCTGTGAGTGCACATTAGCCAGGAGTAGGCTGGGTCTAGGAATGGTCTTAGGTCCAAGCTGAGTTATGTTAAATCTTATCCCGGTGCTGTTCCCTATCCTTTTGGGTTGATCACTGCGCTTGCAGTGATATTTGGTCCAGCTGATCTGGCTGGCTACTCAGAAGATGTCCTGGGCAATGATTATCTGAAGATTTGCTGGACTTAATCCAATCCCTGTGCTTCCTTTTCCAACTTTGACATGTTTATTCCTTTCATAAGAAATTCTTCAGTGATAAAGGGTAAAAAAAATAACAAAAAAACATAAACATAGAGACATTTGAGGCCTGCTGCACTCTCGACGGCTGCCGTACCTTTATCTGCTGCCATTGCCATGGTTTCTGTAGATGTAGTCAAGAAGTGAGGCGAGTAAAATCAGTAAAACATATATTGAGAGTGTTGAAGGCTTTTCTCTCTCTTTCTTGTATTATTTCCAGATAGAAGCCTTCACAGAGTTTGGTCCAGCCTTGTCCCAAATACAGTCACTTGTTCTGACCCAGTGTGTCTGCTGTGCAGCTGGTGAGCTTTGAAACAGGTCCACCATTTGTCACTGATGCCCTTGTTGACATTCACAAGAGTCTTGTGGCTAATGTTACTGTTCTTCCTTACAAGGTAAGGCACTTAAAGGATCCTTTTGGTTTATTGCAAGTTGGACCTTGTGGGAAAAAAATCAATAAGGAATCTGACGGGCCTCAGGGACCTTCACACTTAGCACACTTTGTGTGAGGAGGCTCAGATTGTCTGGTAGATAAGATGAAGACCTTAAAGATGCTTCGTCTTCATAATATACTTTGATGAGAACTGGTCTTGGCTGTTAGTCACAAACACTGTCTAACCCTCCCTTTTGGCATGATTTTTTGAAGGCATAGGTATCATATAAAACTGAGACAGTGTAAGAAGATTTCTATCTGTAGATTACCTGTACTAAAATGTTCTCTGATATCATATTTGTGTCGCTTAAATAAACCTATATTACAGTAAGGACAACTGAGGTTTTCTTCATCAATGTTGTGTTTGCCAAATATAGGGTAAGTACCTCAAAAGACTTTTCTTTCTCTTTTCCTTTTTCCTTTGCTTTACCCTGTGTGATTCTTGACAGGATCAGAGAATAAGATAATAAGAGAAGACTGAACTAAATTGAAATAAAATGAATCAAGTGCTGTTTATCAGATTGTTTAGACAGTGATTTATTTTGAAGCCAAGGAAAGAATTTCACACGCTTCTGGCACATTGCTGCCTGAGTAATGCAGAGCAGTCTCAGGGTGTTGAAGGGACATTAAGTATATGTGGGTATACGGTGAATAATCCACAATTTGCCATAGTTGTTGATTCACAATTCAAATTCAAATTTTCTTAAATAGTTTGTTAATTAAACCACTTTTAGGAACATAGGAGGTACGGACTAGCTCTGTTGCATTTGTTTTAAGTTTTGATCTTTGACATTTGCTGCTGATCTGTAAACACAGCCTCAATGATTAGGTAAAATAGTTCTAAGACTCAAAAGCAGTTTGATTAGGAAACTTATCTGAGTCCAGAAAATGGGAACTCACATTGGGATTAGCAGTACATGTGTGGATGAGTTGCAAAATGAGAAGAAATTGCAAAAGTGCATTGTCTAGGAAAATCTAAATGTAAGTCTCTCTGCCAATGCCTTATTGATGATTAAGGATGAAAAACAAAAGCGACATGAAACCTTATGCTCACAAATTAAAAAATAAAAAATGAGTGAAAATGTAAGTGATATTGCCCTACTGTTGTTTGCCAATACACTGTTGACTAAAAGTGCCAATAAAGATTAAACACCCACACCTGATTGAAGAACAAGCCCCAGCTTCTACTTTCAATGTTGTTGCAGCATTTTTCCAAGGACAAAGTTCATCAATCGTTTTTAGGCTTTTTGGGACTCAAATTCAGGTATAAAAATAGAACAATGTGATCCACTACCAGTACCAACTGATGAATTGCCTTCTGTCTCATGCAAAAGGTACAAGGTAATTTACAAGGTAATATATTGGTCATTAACAGTGTTGGGTAACGTAACTATTCAAAGTAACTCACCACGTTACAAGATTACTGCCATTAAAAACTAACTTATTAAGTTACTGCATTATACTGAGGAAAGTAGTGCGTTACAGTACTTTAGAGTAACCAAAAATTAAGGTAAACCCCATTTATGACTTGTTACACATGTCGGTTATATTGTCCAGACAGCATGTAGACAAAAGTACATGTACCTTTGAATGTATTGACTCTACCATCATTTTGTAGCCTTCTTTACGGCCCAAAATTGGTAACTCCGCAGCCTAATAATAGGAATGACAGACACAATATAACATTTATGGCTCTTTATTTTGCTAACCATCTGACAGCAAACTGGGCAGATGTATACAGTATTAGACACAGCTGTTTCAATGAAAACAATACAACACAGGCTCTGATAGCGTAGTATATGATGTTTAAAAATGTAACTAATGAACCTGTAAACTATGAGTGCTTGCATTGAAATGATCAAAGCAAAAATACGATGAAAGTGCATGGGATTTTTTTTTTTCAAACAAATACCTACAAATTATTAAAGTGCATGTAGGCCTTTTAAAACAACAAAAAAGTTTTAGAGCTATATTAAAGAAAAAAAAATGGATATTTCAAGAATGAAGTAGTAATGTTGCAACTCTGACACAACTGTAGGTTTACCTTCCGCTGGCACGCAGCCACCTGCTAAACAGCAGGCAAGAAACATAGTGCAAATGCTTCAGGGATTTTATTTTATTTTTGTCTATCTATCTATCTATCTAGATAGATAGATCTATCATCTATCTAAATAGATAGATAGATAGATCTATCTATAGATAGATAGATATGTAGCAGGAGCTGATCCCAGCTGACATCAGGTGAGCGAGCGGTGGATTACACCCTGGACAAGTTGGCAGTTCATCACGGGTGACATGTGAAGAGGCAAACAAGCATTTACACTCGCATTCACACTGAGGAGCATTTTAGAGTCACCAATTAACCTAACCTGTACACCTTTGGTTCCAGAGGGAACCCATGCAGACGTGGGGATAAACTTGAAACTCCACACAGAAAGGCCCTGCCCCAGTACTAACCATTGCACCGCCGTGTTGACCTATGTTATTCTCTTATTATATTTTTTGATGCTTGATGTTATCAAGCAGAAACTAGTTAAAATAATGTTGAGTCTCACTGATTTTTATTTTAGGTACTGTACAATATCACTTGCACTACAATAACAACTTAATTTATTGATAATACCAAACATCCCATAAATGTGCATTTTCTGATATGTTTTTCTGTTAGTTGAGTCTCACTGTAATGCTGTGGGAGTGTTCCTCTTCAGGTATAGACTACATTACTTGAAAATAAATTAAACACTCAAATTGAGCTTTACAGACCGAAAGCTGTGTGAACCAGTGGATGATCTCATTATTCAAGTGTGTCATAGTGTATTCTGGTAAAACACTTGCAGTCCACTCGTCTTCTGCTTGAATACAAGTCCCACAAACACACACACACACACACGCACGCACGCACGCACGCACGCACATACACACACACACACACACACACACACACAGACATATTTCACACAGCATTGTTTGTCTGGTATAGTTTAATTTTGTGAAACAATTAGGAGTTACTTCAAATACCTAAAGTCTTGGTCAGAAGTGGTAGCCTAAAGGAGTGAAGATTGGTGAAATGACCACTCTTTGCAAAATGTCCACACTTACAAGGTAAGAAACCAAACTGGTTCTAACAAGGACAGAATTGCCACAACAAACACACATACACAAGCACACACAATCACACACACCTCTCCCACATGAGAAGCAGACAGTGTTTAGCCTGGAGGCTCTGCTCCACTGCATTACTCGCTTCAGAGGCTAACAAAGCAGAGAGCCATCTGGCCTTATCAGCCCCTTTAGACTGAGCAGAGGGACACGGTGCAGGCTGGACAGGACAGGCAGCACACATTATGCACCTGTATCACAGAGAGTGACCGGAGGAGAGACACATATAGAATGACAGAGAGGGGGGGGAGATAAAGGACAAAAGGAAGCAGCGTGAGTTTGAACATGAGTGGAGGGGACTGGCGTGAGAGAGGGAAAACAGCTGGAGGGACTGGAGGAATTCTGCCTCTGTGTTATAGTAATGGAGGCAGAGATTATCAGTCCCAGCCACAGACAAAAACTGAACGTTGTTTTCACTGGGTTTTTGATGGCAAAACCAATATTTCTGTGCCACTTTTGAATATAATCGGAAGGGACATATTGAGACATCTCTTCCCAGACCGCAGTATAATCCCAGCTTCAATCATTTTGAAGGAATGTCACAAAACTGGCTTCCACCAGCAGAAAACCAAAAGACCTCCAGCTGTACACATTCCACCACCCGCTGAAATTATAGCAGCCCATATAAGTGTAGTCAAGGAAATATATATTTCATTGAATTTTCCCCAGTAAAGTGTACTTGACATTATAAATGCAGCTTTCTTCTGCATGCCCTCGTCTCATTTTTCATTGTAATCCCTCACACACAGATACAGCAGAGAGGAAGGAAGAGAGGGCAGATAGGAGGAGGATATTTTTTATCTCCATTTGCTCGGAGAGACAGGCAAAGATCAGAAAGTAAGGGGAGGGAAGCTAAGCATACATATTAATGTTCAATGGATGTTTCTGCATTCAAGCTCTCAGTGATAGTGTGGCTAGTTTTTAACATCATTTAATTTGACCAAAATCAAATTAATCTAAGCCTTTTAGACCTGATTTACATTTAAAAAAGGCAACCACTTCAGCTTCTGCTACTAATATAAGAAAAAATACAATGCAATACAATGAAACATCATATTGGCAGAAAATGTCACAGAAGGCACGGATCCTGGGAGCAAATGTGATAAAATTGTATTAATTTGGTAGTACATTGCATTATATTACTATCACTTTATTATATTTTTACTTTTTGCCATGCCCTGGAGTAGGTATTAACCCTTTTACCAACAACTTTTTTTCCTTTTGTTTTGAAAACAACATTTGTCAGTCCATTAAAAAACAATTCAAACAAACCAGTTACTTTCCACAAGAAAACAAAGAAAAAGTCTACTCTTCTTTCAGAGGAACGCCCACTATATGTATCCACAGCAGATGTGAGAAAAATCCTGTTAAAATTAACATGAGTAAAGCTGCTTGGCCTGATAACACCCCTGTCCCTATACAAAAAACATATGCCAATCAGCTAGCTGATAGTATTACTGACATTCTTAACAGCCTCCATCATTCCTGTCATTTAGACTAGACACAGTAGTCTAAATGACTGATGAAGTGTTTGAGAAACTGGTTCCCCAGAACATCAAAAGCAACATTCCCAGTCAGCTGGTACCCTCACCAGTATGCTTTCAGAACCAATAGATCCACAGAGGACGCCATATCCACTGCCCTCCACTGAGTTTTCACACACCTTGAGAATAAGAACGGCTGCATCAGAATGTTGTTTGTTGACTTCAGCACAGCATCCAATACAATCTCACCTATGAAACTTGAGTGTAACACTCTGCAATTGCATATTGGGCTTCCTCACAAACAGAACCCTGACACTTTGGATTGGCAATGACATCTCCTCTACTTCAGTGCTCAACACTGGAGCCCCCTCCTGTTCACGCTGTTCACCCATGACTGCAATCCCAGACATGGAGAGAACTCACTTATGAAGCGTGTGGACAATACCACCGTCCATATCCAGAGGAAATTAAAAATCTTGCAGAGAACAATCTACTGCTCAACGTCGACAAAACCAATGAACTGATTGTTGTAAAAAAAACAAACAAAGGCACACAGCCCTATTTACATTAGTGGAGCTGAGGTGGAGCAGGTGAACAGTTGTAGGATCCTTGGAAATCAGCATCACAGAGAACCTATCATGGTCTTCACAGATCTACACTCTGGTAAATGAAGCTGAGAATAAATCTTAAGAAGGCTAAATTCTTTCAGCAGGTTTTGGTCAACTTTTACAGAAAATTAAAATTTTAATAATAATATAATACAATTATTCTGACTGCAAATATTATTAACTGGCATGGTTTCTGCACAGCCCAGGACAGGACAGCTCTACAGTGGGTGATTAAAATCATCCAAAACATCACTAGTACCATCTACAGAGCATCAGTGATATCAGTGAAGTGAGGTGTCTACCCTGAGCCCAGAGGATACTAAAAGACAACACCCACCCCAGCCATAGTTTTTTCCCTCTGCTGCCATTTGGCAAAAGATACAGAAGTATCCGCTGCTGTACCACCAGACTACAGAGCTGCTTCTTTCCTCAGGCTGTGAGATTCCTGAACTCTTCCTCAACACTCCACCATGAATAATTAGGGTTTTGGTTTTTTTTTTTTAGACTTGATTGGTATTTAGTTTTTGTTCTTGTTTATTTTTTGTAGGAACTACAACTAGTGTTGTTATACAACCTTGTGTTGTTTAATGGCAGTTAAATCACTCTTGAATATTGAAAGCAATGGTGTCACTTGTTTGGTGCATTTGCTAAACTAATTTTAATTTCAACTTCATGATCAACTTCCAATCCAAATGTATTTATAAAGCACATTTAAAAACAACAACAGGTGGCCAAAGTGCTGAACAGTCAGAAATGGCAGAGAAAACCATATGAACAAGAAAGGCAACCCTATACTGAATCAAAAGCCAAGGAATATAAATGAGTTTGAGATGTGATTTAAAAACAGGCAGTGTAGAGGCCAGCCTAACATGTAGAGGCAACTCATTCCAGAGTCTGGGAGCTGCAACCGCAAAAGCGCGATCTCCCCTGTGCTTCAACCTTGATCTGGGGACAGCCCAGAAAGCAACTGGTCAGTGGACCTGAGTGACCTTGATGGAGCATGTAGTTGTAAAAGGTCAGAGAGATAGGTTGGAGCTAGCCCATTCAATCATTTATAGGTAAGCAATAAAATCTTAAAATCAATCCTAAAACATACAGGAAGCCAGTCAAGGAGCCATACAGTAGTAATGCCCTTTATGTTGGTGCTGGCTTCAGATGTGTTAGTACAACACATCTGTATGGCTCCTTGCCACGATAATTACAGAATCACGTGCAACCGCAGTTCTATGCGTTATAGATATAACAACAGGAAGTATTCCCAACCAAAGAGTGTTTTATTATGAAAATTAACCGGATGTTATGTTGTTGTTTCGGTGTTTGACTTCCTATCTGCTCTGTGCTGAATTTGGCTGAATTGATGCGCCGAGCTCTGGCATCTGGCAGACATAGAAGCCTTGTGTAACTGTCTGTGAGACAGATTTCATTGTGTAAATTTATGTTTCACATGTTACAAAGATACAAAAATAGGTTTAAATTCATGACAATAAATAAGAGAATTAAAAAGGGTTTATGTTGTGTAAAAATGTAATGCTAAATGATTTCAGTTGTGATTTAAAAACCTTCATGTGAGGACATTTTATTTTGAAAGTGTATGGTCACATGACCCTGGTCTGTTCAGGTCTGTCAGTTTCATACCATGTTTTTGATACCCTGTGTTGGTTTATGAGGTTTTGTCATTTTGACAAAAAAAGTCATTCTCAAGTGGCATACCTGGCCTGTCAATTTCATTCTCAGTTGACATAGAGGCTGTTGTGGGAGTTGCTTAGAGTGGTAAACATTAAGACCATGGGCCCTATTTAGATGGTCCATACCGCATGGTCTAAAGCGCAGCGCGCTAGTGCATGTAGGGCATGTTCAAGTCCATTATGCTAGTTGAACGACGGATAATCTGGGCGCAATGGTGCGGAAGGGTTGTTTTTAGACTCTGAAATAGTCATGGATGTGTTTATGGGCGGAAGATAAATTGAACCAATCCAAGTGTCAACTCCCATTCCCTTTAAGAGTCAGGTGCATCAGGGCCTGGCACATATTACTCTTCTTCAGTGAGGGTACATGTATGCGGTCCTCGGCTGTTGGACCCCTGCCCCGCCCTTTCACAATCATTTGTTCCATCAACAACACTGCTGTATGCAACTCTACTGATACACCTTTTTTCTCCAAGTGAGAAATGATCACAGTTTGCATAATTTGGTTGAATGTCGAAAAGTTAAACTGAGGAATTGCTAAAACTACTTAGTTGCATGGCATGATTTGAACAAAGGTTGACAATTTCTCGTCAGCAAAGCTGAACAACTCTATATAATGAGCTGCGCACGTACAGTATTGTCCTGTCATTCATGAGCAAGGGTAGAGGGACTGCATTTGACCCGACCTACCAGTAGGCGATTTGAGGGGGGATGCCATCCCCCTTGTCAGCAAAATTACCAAAAAGCATCCCCCTTGTTAACCTGCCATCACTCTCCATCCCCTAGTAGCAGAAAGTGTGTTACAAATCACAAGCAGCCGCGATTGACGGCGCACAGTGGAGTCAAGCCGTGCACGGCTGCTTTGCGTTCCGGCTGCCTGGTCGATTTTTGACGGCAGCCGCAACAAGCTGCACAGAGCAGATCGCGCCGGCAGGAAGTCACAGGAACGGCATAGAGCATCCGGACAATTTTCAAAATAAAACACCCTGTGCAGACTCCCGATTGTATGAAAACGAAAAATGACCAGATCAACAAAATCTGAGCAAGTCAACAAAATCGGGCAGACAAAAGGCTCGGCTTCTGAAACGTTCCCACTGGGTTCTCTTTATACATTCATGGTATGATGCCATGCGGAGGGCTGAACAAAACCTGTAGCAGACGCGACGTCATAGAGCAGCTTCCAGTGGATTCCCAGCACGTCTCTTGTGTAGAGGAGCACAACAAGTTTGCTTGTTCTAAAACTAAAATGTGACTTTTTGTAAGTGTTTTTAGTGTGCCTGTTCAGAACATGGTGGCTTATGTTATGTTGGTAATTGTCATGTTTGTGCTGGTTTATAGTTCAACCATTAGTGAGGTAGCTGTTACATTTCCTGACACCAGCTGTTTTATCCCCCATTGAAGCGCACTCTGCCGGACAAACTATGTTATTATACCAATTTTAAATTACCCCAAGTATGTTTTTCTCCATTATAGTTTTTAAATATAAGGTTTTCATATCGATGCATATCGGACAATATATACACCGATACCGATATATCTGTGAGAGGCCGATAAATCGGTTGGGCTCTACTATTTTGCACAATGTTCATTTTGTGTCCTTCAAGGAATTTAGATGGTAAAAAATTCCAAGGGGTCATGTGGGTCATGTAACTTAAAATGACCCTGCTTGTAGTGAATTGTGAGAAACATGAGAAAACCCTGCCTGAATAAACTCAGTCCACTGCATACAATTTAAAGGTGTATTTACTCATTACTTTAATACAGTTATAAAAAGACAATTGTAGTAGGGAGAGAAGGAAGATAACTGGATAAAATGGAATTGTAGAATTAGAAATGCCACAGTTATGGTTAAGGCGTCCTGCAACAATGTCCTTTGGGAGGTTTACATAGGTGTGTCGGGGCAGGGTGGTGCTCCAATTGGGCCATCCCCCCTGTTAAAAATTAACAAATCACCTACTGCGACCTACTCACTCGAAATAAGTATGCTAAGAGTTATAGCATAGGAACAGAAACAGCAACTGTGTTTGGAACCTGAGCCAACAAAGTATTAACCTATATTAATTTAAAATGTGACATGTCCAGGCTTTGCGCACAAAGTCAATTCACAGTGGGAAAAACATTATGACAGAGGTTACGGTGCACAGCAGCAACTTGGAATAAACAATCAGCCCACCTACTCAGAAAGTGTCCTGTGCCAGACTTCATGGTGATAAATATGGAGACTCATTTCCATCAGTTAAAGAAATGATAAAATGATTGTCATAGTTATGAGAGAAAAAGCCATAAGCATTTGATAAAAGATATAAATAATGATATAAAAAGTCAGTTAAATAAAAGTCATTATTATGAGACAGAAAGTCAAAATTATTAAATATAAATTAAAAATTATGAGATTAAAAAGTCATAATCATGAAAAAAAAATCTAAATTGAGATAATTATTATATATATTGATGTTTTATGTCAACATTAAACTCATAATTTGATCTTTTTAACTCATAATTATTACTTTTTATCTCATATTTAAGACTTTTTACCCAATAAATTGGGTACAGCACATAATTTTTTAAATTTTTCTTATCAAGGCTAAGTTTTTGTCCTCAACAATTCTTTGTCTTTAACTGGTGGAAATGGGCTCCCATAGGAAGGATCATATCAGGGCAATAAATAAATCATGTATGAGAGAAATCAGTCTCTTGTGGGTCATTGTGCTGCTAAAGATTGTTGAAATAACAAAATGCTCTCATTCAATTCAATTCAATTTAAAATACTTTATTTGCCCCCGGGGGGCAATTTAAGGTACGTGGGAGTAGTTGTACATATACAGTAGTTGTCATGCCTTTTTATGGCTGTTCCTTCTCGTAGGCCTATGCATGACCTTAGTATTTATCAAATCCTGGCTACAGCCCTGTATATAAGAAAATGTCCCACCTTAAAAGATGCTGGTAGTCTTTGTGAATAACTTTTTTTCCCCCAGTTAAAAGCTAGCGAACATTTACTAGTAAGGATGAAGGCAGCAAAACATCCTTTAATTTTCTGGAACAGCTAAAAAGGTAAACGTTACTGTGTCTTAGGTGCTCCGGTACTTAAATAATTAGCACCCTGATTAAGACGACTGAAGAAACATACTAGTTTACCGGTTGTTATCTCTGACTAAACAATAAAATGTAGAGATGAGTTCATCTAATCAACATTTTTGTGACATTTTTCTGTCTCTACTTTTCACTTCTGGAAGATGACATCCCTATTCTTTATTCCACCTACAAATTTCTGATTAGAAGTGCTTTTTTAACTGGGTAAATGGCCATCTTTGAGCATTATACCTAAATGATTCAGTGATTAAAAAAAAAATAAATAAAAAATTGGAGATGCTTGCAGCAACTCAGAGGTCTTGCACCTGGCTAGTGGGGTCTTACATCTTTAGAATGAATTTAGGTTACAAGCTTCCCTAAAACAAATAGTGCATAACAGATTTACCCTACAGTATAATTAATAATAGATGTCATCCAACATTATTTCCAATATCTCATACTGGAGGCAGAATAATTATATCTCCATCATACACACATGGAAAGGATCTGAATTTTAGGAGTAGTGAGAGAAAAACAGCAATGGTCAATTACATTAGGCTGAGCAGTTTGATCTTTCATACTGTACTGTCCATGATGCACCTGAGCTCATGGAACCATATGCCACTCAGGGGACAGGACCACAGTGCTGAGTTGTAAAGAAGAACTTTCATTAATGAAAAGAGATGGCTAGCTATCTTTGTACAACAAACAGCTTGCCACTTCAGCTTATTTGTAGTCAGAGAGACTGTTAACTGCACAGTAACATAAAGAGTCCCACTTGGCGTTGAATGAGGACCACTACACAAAGTGCTGTCAACCAATGTTGCTCACTCACTTACAATTCGTCACAGTTTAGCTGCTAGTTCTATGTACCAAACAGAGAGCCTGTATATTCGCTTCCAACACGTCTAATTCTCTAACCTTTGGGATGTTTCTTAATCTATTGAAGCATTTTGTGATGTTACAGTGTTCCCAGGTCACAGCAGTTAACATGGTAAGTAAAATATTAACACTGATGGAACCTTTTTCTTCAGGCAGCACAAAAGCCACTATGTAGACATGCTACAGTTTCTAACTGTGTCTGTCTGGAGTTTTGTGCTGAGAAAACAGCTGCTTGCTGCCATGCCAGGGATCTTCATACTGAATCTTTAAAGTCTGTCTGCTGACATGTCAACAGCAGTCGCCATTTGATTTACAATGGACAATGGAGTTCCCTGTTTGCTGTATTGCACATTAGTTTGACAAAAAATTGAAGGCTATTATTGATAAGAGTTGGAAAAGATACAGGAAAGTCTGCTGCTGCAGCACCAGACTACAGGCTACTTTTTCCTTCATTCTGTAAGACTCTCCACACTCCAACATAAAAAAAAAGTTTTATTTTTACGACTTAATTATCATTATTATTAATTATTATTCCATTTATATAATTTCTGTGTTAAGAGGAGCATGAAGGAACTACAAAGTACATTTTGTTATACAACCTTGTGTTGTAAAATGCTAATGCATTAATCTTGTAATTTATCTTAGAAGAGTGGGACAGAAAGAGAAAAGAAAGTGAGGGATTTAAGACTGAAAGGATCTCCCTCTATACACACACACATCCACACAGCCGTTTTGTAAGTCTGAATGTTTGGCTTTCATCCTGCAATTCTCTCCACTTCAGAAAGTCCAAGGTTGGCCATCCTTTTCTCTCCTGATAATTCATGTGCTCATACAAGCATGAAGGCACAGAACCAGCGCCTCCTTTCCAAGGCCACCAGAGAGCTGCACAGAAAGGAAATTACTGTATAATATCAGCACAGCACAGATAAGAGCAAGAAAGAATGGGTGTTTGATGCAGCTTATGACAACAATATTCATGGGGTGATTTTTTGTTTTATACAGACAAAGAAACACTGAGGCTATGCACCTGCTTGAGTCTTGTCTATTTGTGACCCCCTATTTAATAACCTAATGAGAGAAACAAGGGGACACAACATAAAACAAGATGAAAACAAAGAGATGGAAGACAGAGGGAAAGAAACATAGGTTTTTTTTTCTTTTTAATTCTTTCTCACACACACTTCATATTTTGTTCAATTCTTCTCTTGTGATGCTCTTTCAAATGTATGAACATAAATCTTATTAAAAGATAGAACAGTTATATTAAAAAAAGATGCCTGTAACACTCAATGGGTCACAAAGATGCATTTTCCTGGTTCCTGTTTTGATTCCTGGTCAGGACAGGGCCTGTCTGTGTGGAGTTGCATGGCTGTCACTGATCCTAATACTTACAATGGGTTAAATGCAGAGAACAGATTTTACTAATAAGTAATATGTATGAGCCTGTACCCGTTTCACTCATATGTCAATGGTATCCACTTTAAATATAGTACTTCAGGGTTCTAAAAGAGAGAGTGACTGGGACATTTGCTAAAAGCAATGCACAGTTTTGTTGTGGCTGCCTACTTTTGGCAATTGGTATTTAAACTTTCAATGTGCTATGTGAGAATTTTCACTTCACTAAAATGTTGAGGCTCAATGGGGTTGGAGTTAAATTCCTAATTCGCTTTTAGTTATCCATGATGAAATGATCTGTACCT
Organism: Pagrus major; assembly: GCF_040436345.1. Lineage (NCBI taxonomy): Eukaryota > Metazoa > Chordata > Actinopteri > Spariformes > Sparidae > Pagrus > Pagrus major. Next base: position 4,574,003 of record NC_133235.1, on the reverse strand, counting down.
TTCCAGTGGTGCTATAACATTTTCACAAATTAGGTGGAGGGTGTTTTTTGTTCACTTAGTTAAAGGGAAGGTCCAAAAAAAGTGTTAATAACTCCAGGGAAGGTCTTGTTTCTTTGAAAACATCAGGTTCAGCCTCTCCCCACACCAATATTCTGTGAGAGTCCCTTAAACATATTACAAAAAAACGATAAGTCTCTCCCCCTTCTCCCTATCTTTTTAAATACATTTCTCTCCCACTATTACAAGTTCCTGCCCCTGTTTTTTACTTCAGTTTTTCTCTTCTTCTCCCTCTCTTCTTGTTCTCCTTTCTCCCTCGTCTCCCCTCCCCTCTTACTGATGTCAGGTAAATTCTAGCAAACATGTTGTGTTCGGCTCCCACCTGCCTGCACCACTAAGTTCATCTGTCAACCGACTGAGATGCTCCGCAACATGTTAAACAAGCCTTTAGCATTCAGCTGCTGGCATCTGAGACACACTGGCTGCTGAGTGTGTTGCCAAAGCCTTGAATTCATTTCCTGTGTGTGTGTGTGTGTGTGTGTGTGTGTAGTACAAAGGGGGAACTGTCATGCAAATCATATTGAAGATGAAGGGCAGGTGGAGACCTATGTTGGATTATAAACCTGCCATGGGCAAGAATCTAGTCTAACAATCCACCTGTCCTCCCACAAAATGTGTCTGTAACAGAAAGGAACAGGCCATCTTTAAAACATTCAGTCACCACAGATCCCATCTGTTTGTACAAAATACATTCTAACATCTATTCTAACATCTAGTCTAATGTTTTGCAATGTCTACTAAGAGAAGCTATATGCTTTTTGGTCAGCACTATCAAAATTGATCAAAAGTTTTCTTCTTCTACAAATTGTAGTCTACATGTCTATGTACACAAGAATGTATGCTGTGCGTTGGCTTGCATACAGGGGGCTCGGATACATTGCATCTTTATCTTCAATTAATTGTAGAAAGAGGTAAAACTTTACTTGCCATCTGAGATGAAAACATGTCATTAAGTTGCCCTATGCCTTCTTATAAGTCGGTTGCACACAGCTCCGACATACAGCCAAGGGACATACATATAACAACATAATATTATGTTTTAATTCTATCTTGCCAGATTATAGGATTGTTGCTACACATGACTGTAGTGATGCACAATAAATGTTGGCCCAATAGGAAATTTATATTATAAAAATTATATATTATATTTATATTATCATATAGCTATATATCTTAATTCTTAAATTATAGTTGATATATTGAGCCAGTATGAAGTCAAATTGCTTTCATTGTAGGTGGCAGCATTGTCTTCAATCTGTCAATAAGCATAGAAAAGAAAAGGAGCAAGCACAGCGGACTAGAGTGAAAAACACAACAAATCTCATTGGAGCTATAGAAAATTAAATCATCCATCTTTGCTCAATACATCTAAGTCTTACAGAGCCCCCTCAGGGTCACGACAAGAACTTTTTTTTAGAAATACCTCTGTGTTTCCTCACAATACTTCTGCATTCCTTCGCAATATTTTTTTCCTTGCGGTCTTCATGAGCCGCCTCATTATGTATCAGAAACACAACCTCTTCGGCCTCTCCCCTGGTCTTCTGCTGCTCCTTTCAGGTGCACTCATCCTCCTGCACCGCTCTTCACTCAGCCTGTCTGCTATACCTAAGGTTAAGCAGGTAAGAGCAAACAGGCTGGGTGGCGGGGCAGCGGGAGGACAGTTCACCGGCTTCGCAATGACTCACAAAACTCTACATGTAATGTATACAGCAGATGGCTATAAATATGTCCTTTCATTTGTTAGCTTTCTGTGTTCAGCAACCTTCTAAATTCAACTGTCTGGACATTAAAGTTCTGTATTGCCACTTCATTAATCCAACCACCTGGATTAATCTGCTGCCAGTCTGAGCACCCTGCAACATGTTAAACAGCCTGTTAGCATTCAGCTGCTAGCTGCTGGAACACACGCACACACACAAACACACACACACACTGTGGCTGCAGAAAAGATGTACAGGCATAAAGAAAAGAAGGTCTAAACAAAAGCTTAAAGACAGATACAAGTAGGAAGCAGCTAATACCTGCTGTCTGGAATCATGCAGAGCTACTTGTATTTAAACAGAAAAGATTACTGGAAATAAAGCTCACATGACAATAAATTGCAAAGCCAGCGGATACAGCCCTGATCCACCAATGTACCTGTGTATGTTTGAGAGGTAATCTGACTTCCTGAGTGCTTACAGGCATGGTCATGGTCATGACCTTGCCTAGCATGGGTCTCTGTAGACCACCTAGATGAGGACATTAACTGTGTCTGACTTTGCTCTGGACTCCTAATAGATCCTCTCTACTTCTACAAAAGAGAGCAAATCACAAAATCCCTCTGGGTGGGAAGCATTCCTCTGCTGGCAGGGAGGCAGGATAGCAAAGACATTAATGGGAGGAGGGTGAGGAAAGAGCAGAAGGAGATTGCAGGAATGGTACATTAGAAAACACAGTGGAGGAGGGGAGGTATGTTTGTAGGGGAGAGAAGGGAGGACAGTTGGTGCTGTGCCCATTCAGTCTGAGGTTTTTATTATCTAACCTCCCACCAGGGAGAATATCCAGCCTAAAATAGTTTAACACTGTTCAAAACACCCATGATCCTCGTATTTCTGGGTGCATTGTATTGTCTGGTGTGGTATTTTTCTCATTCCTGTGGATGACTGATAAATTATGGATAAGACATTTCCAGCACAGCTGCAGTAATTAATTCAGACACAGTCTTTAAAACGTCAACAAACCATAATACTAAGTTTCAATCTTTGTAGTTCTTGTTTAAACAAGTTGTGCCCTCTGCCAGGCTCTAAGATCAGGATTTTATCAGTACTGGTCCTGCTTATCAGTGTATACCTCCCCATGATTAATTATCACTAACTTGCTGCTTCTGGTAGAAATAATGAAAAAAAAATATATTTTTTGCAGATATAAACTACAATCATACAGTAAATATATATATATATATATATATATATATATATATATATATATATATATATATATATATATATAAATGAGGAACATACCAGGAAGCTAAGCTATGGATAACTTCAGGAGCTCCAACAACTTTATAGACGGGGAGATTAAGGTTATAGGTGAAATAATGCTCCCTGTATAAGAGCAGCACAGGTCTAATAACATTAACAATGGCTATGTTGTATTCAAGAAAGCCACGACAGTGTGACAGTGAGCCAGCATGAACAATACCAGGGCCCTGAATCTGAATCAGCAAAATGGAATTCAGCCATCATTCATTTTGTTATTTACACCTGTGCTGCTGTCACATGTCACAGTGTCCTCTGCAAAAAGGACCCATCATTTTCTATGCATGTATGCATGTAACGTATGTAATCATATGTGGCATATATATGTAATCATATGTGACTTGACATGTCACTATGACAATTGGTGTGGGAGCCATTTTCTGATGTCCTTAAGTCAGGGGACCACACTGCTGCAACAGAGGAATAGTGGTATATTGTGCACCGGTAATCATCTTTTTGAACTGAAAGCATTTCTGGTTCAAGCAACAGACCTGTTGAACTTCAGGTGAAGAACTGTATCGGTCAAATTCATGCTGAGTACAACGTAGTAAAACTTTGCTCCCTGCATTTCACCCATCCCTGTGGACAAGTGGGTAGCCAACGTACTGTGCCTGGGGACCAGGGAATATAACAGGGCCTTTGTCAGGTGCACTGACAGGACAATTAACCTAATGTACATATAATGTGTTTGATGATGTTGGAAACCAGTGTACAGGGACAACATGCAAACTCCTCAAAGAAAGGCCCTGCCACAGCTGGGAATTAAACCCAAGACCTTCTTGCTGTGCGTCAACAGTACTAATCAATGAGCCTTTACAGTTAAACTCAATGACTAGGTGTGCCATCCCTTTCCAACAGCAGCAAGGGATCCAGACTCTGCCTGCTACATTTTTACATCTGGTGGTAATGTTTGTGGAATCTTTTACTCTGTCCCTCAAGGTCTAGGGTGTTGGAGATTTGCGATTCTAGCAGTAACAACATCTGACTAGCTTTAATCTCTGATGTGATATGATGACTTCGTTATCAGTTTGGTACAACTCTCAAGTTGCCTTTTGTAAAAGGCTCAGCAAGATATCTACATCAGTCTGGATGCTGTGGCTGGGTATACCTCTCTGAAAGATGCAAATGATTTGGTGCTGTTTACATTTACAAAAACAGTGAATGGTTTCCTTGATCTTTTGCAGCCATGAACTGACTTCTGGTCAATGACTTTTACTCCTTCCCAGCTGATTCTTTGACAGATTTGGGTTTGGTCGTCCCCTTGTAGTGCTCCCAACAATGACTACATGTGTTGTAATTTCACACTTCAGTCCTCTCAGTATTTAGGGTCTACAAGCACATATCTTACCCAAATCTTACCAGGTCCCTACAGGTACTGACCGGCTGAGCCCAGGTCAGACAATCATTTGGACATAATGTCCGGGTTTAGGTCAGGTTTGGTCTCATCAGTTGATATATGATATATACATACAAAACATATGTGTATGTTAGCCTCAGTTACTACTTTCTTGGACTTGGTTGAGTTCTGACAGAAACATGCGGCCTGAGCTGCACACTAATTCTTATCATCCAATAATGGAACCTTGAAGGCCTGTGGGTAAATGCCCAAAAATGCAAAGACATAGATCTTGCATAGTTGGTGCCCAAGACCAACCATTCACCAGACTTCCACTTCCCTTGTTCTGATTGTGACCCAGGTGTCATCCACATATCTGAAGCAATGGCTAGGAGCATTTCCTGTGAAGGTGATCACGGCTCTGCTCTCATCTTCTTCCATGTAGAGGTTGGCCACCATTGGGGACACCCAAGTCCCATGGCACTGCCAATAACTAGACTTACTTTTGGGCTGTATTATTGTGAAATGTCTTTTTATATAGGAAACACACAAATGAACACACACACATGTATATATAGGCCTCACCAGTAGTGTGGCTTGTGTAGTGGACCTAAGGCTATTCCTCTATCCAGACTATGGCTAATGTCCAATTGCAGGAAAATAAATTCGAGGATTTAAGACTCACATATCAATGTTATCATCAAAGTTACTGTTATGCTCAAATCTTTACAGAGACCTGGCTACATCACAGCATCTCAGATCAGACTATTGCTGTCGCACCTGACACATATCTGCACTCTACTGAGTGCACTCTTCTTGTTGCTGCCTCTTACATTCCAACAGATGCAAATAAAAAAAAATGCAGGAACTGTATCAGTTCATCTGGAGTCACACGAAAAAAAAAAAACTGGATGGTATTTTTACAGTAGCTGGTGATTGTAATCAACAGACCTCAAAACAATTTTACCTAAATTCTACCAGCGTGTCTAGTAGGCTTGGGTGATTGGACGAATATATCGCCAATCGCCCATCGGCTGAGTCCATCATCGTTGGTTTCATTTTTGGCGATTTTTTGGGCGGTTTTTGTCATTTTATTTTGCTTAATTAATGGTCTGCCTCCACAGTATTCAACACGGTACATATAGTTCATAAATCCGTGTATCATTCGTTCATTTGTTTTTCAAAATAAAACCAAAAATAAAAAAACGAAAAACGACTCCTATTCTCAGTTTTTGTTTCCAAAACCAAAATGAAAAAAACGGATAACGACTCGTTTTTTCGATTTCCGATTTTGTGCTCACATGAAAAATGGAAAAATTGGATAATGGTCGTTATCCGTTTTTGACCAGACCATTGCTATCAGGTTGCTATGGACTCCTCTCCAATCCGTGTATCATTCGTTCATTCGTTTTTCAAAATAAAACCAAAAATAAGAAAACGAAAAAACAATTCCTTTTCTCAGTATTCGTTTCCTAAACTAAAATGAAAAAACGGATAACGACTCGTTTTTTTCAGTTTTCGATTTTATGCTCAAATGAATAATGGAAAAAACGGATAACGAGCGTTTCCCGTTTCATGTTTTATCCCATTTTGATCTGAAAAAAGTTCAATGAGCCGGAAGCGGAAGTGACCGTCTCTGTCTCTGTACTGCGAGGGCGCGCAAAACAAAAATAATGGCAGGACTTGAGGATCATGCAGATATAATTGGACAGCTTTTTGAGGATGGTAAAACGCATGCCGAGATTTCTACCACGCTCTGGTAACGTCAGAGAATTGACTGGCTCTGCTAACGTTAGCTTTGCTCCAGGCCACTTCCGGGTGACGGTAATTTCCGGTGTAGGTACCAAATGCTTGCAACATGAAACGGGAAACGCTCGTTATCCGTTTTTTCCATTATTCATTTGAGCATAAAATCGAAAACTGAAAAAAACGAGTCGTTATCCGTTTTTTCATTTTAGTTTAGGAAACGAATACTGAGAAAAGGAATTGTTTTTTCGTTTTCTTATTTTTGGTTTTATTTTGAAAAACGAATGAACGAATGATACACGGATTCTCTCCGCCCAGAGACTGGCCCTACTCTTCCCCTGATTGGCTATTACCTGCTGTCGGTCGTGGGTTTGATTGGTTAGCATGACTGTCAGGATTGGAGCCCATCAGAGGCTGGGGAAGACACAGAGCAGACAGCAAAATAAACCAACGTAGCTAGTATCATGGCCGGACTGGAGGATCATTGTGACATTATCGGACAGCTTTTTGAGGATGGCAAAACGCATGCAGAGATTTCCACCGCGCTGCAGCAGTTAGGTGTTCAGAGATGCTCGGAAATGTCAGTGAGAAGATTCTGTGCTCAACACCAACTCAGGCGAAAAAGACTCCTGTCAGATGCAGAACTAGAAACGGCGATTCAATCCTATCATCAGTAGATGAGGTAAGTGTTCACATTTTTAACATTGACAAACATATGATATTCATATTCATTATTTTATGGAAATAGTTTTATTTTGTTCACACTTGAAGCGCAGTTTAATGCTGCATTCATGTGGTGTCGGAAGATCTGAGTTCCCAAGTTGGCAAGTCGTTGTGTTCATTGTGTTCATGTGTCTATAAAGTCGTAATGTGGGAAAAACATGGATGCTACAGAAGAAGATGAGTTATATTTTAATGCTCACACACGTACATACAAACCTGTGCCTTTGAAGTAAGGCCTTGTTTACGTAGAGGTCCAGCTAAGTAGCATGTTTAATAAATAAACATGTCAGGGAAAGCAATATTCTAGTGGTTATAGGGAATGTAGAGGTGCAACAACGGACAAAATCACTAATATGAACTGGAAACAATCGTCAATCTGTTGTTTATACATCTGAGCATTAAAATTTTAGATTTTTTCCGACATCACATGAATGCAACATCCCCCCTCTTTTTTTTTTTTCTCCGCCACATACACAACTGCCGAATATATCGGCAACCGCCGGTTGATGGGCTGACGGTGGCTGGTTGGACATTTTTAACATATCGCCCAACCCTAGTGCCTAGCTCTAACCAAGGCAAAGAAATACCCTGGACCATGACAACATGAACATATCTAGCAGCTGCAAAGCCCTTCCACGTCCCCATTTTGATCTATCAGACCACATTTCCCTGCTTCTGCAACCTTGTACTAGTACCCCCAGAGATAAAAATGTGTCATCAATGTGGAAAGAGGAAGCTACACCAGCCCTAAAAGACTGTTTTAAGTGCACAGACTAGCACAAGTTCAGAGATGTTGCTACCCAGGAGAACCACATCAATCTTGAGGAATATACATCTTCAGTGACATCATACATCAGCAGGTGTGTTGATGATGTTGTGAACGCAAAGACAGTTAGATGATTCCCAAACCAGAAGGCAAAAGCAAGACTGAAAGCTGGTATTCAGGAGGGAAGGCAGTGATTGGATGGAGACCTCAACACCAACAGTAAAAAAAAATGTGGCAAGCAATCCAAAACATCATAGGCTACAAAAGCAGGAGTGCCTACATCATACATTACATTGCCAGATGAGCTGAACACATTTTATCTCACTTTGACCTCCTCAACAAAGTGTCCAGCTGTAAAGTCTATTCCACCTCCAGAGGTTTGGCTACTGTCAGTGCCCTCAGTGGATGTAAGAAAAAATCCGGCCGAGAGCATTTGAGTAAAGCTGTTGGGCCGGGTTGTTAACTAAAAACATGTGCCAATAGTCAGTGTTATTACCGACACAGAAAAAAAAGTCTGTGGTGTTTAGTCTAAATGACTCCAACCCTGTGGCACAACCCCATTTTGATGAAGTGTTTTGAGAAACTGGTTCTCCAACACATGTAAGCCAACATCCAAGCCAGCCCAGACCCTCACCAGTTCGCATTCAGAGCCAACAGATCCTCCACTCAGTCCTCATACACCTTGAAAGTAAGAATGATGTTTGTTGATCTCAGCTCAGCATTCAATACAATCTCCCCCATGAATCTGATTGGAAATCTTAACACTCTTGGGTTGAGAACCACAATCCCTCACCCCAGGGCTGTGTGCTCAGCGCCTTCCTGTCACACTGTAAACCCATGACTGCACTCCCAGACATCGAGAGAACTGTATTGTGAAGTATGTGGACAACACTTTCATCATCAACTGGAGGCAAAGACACACACCCCTGTCTACATCAGTGAAGCTTAGGTGGATCAGGTGAATTGTTTTAGGTTTAGGAATTAGCATCACAAAGAAACTTTCATGGACATCTCACATCTCAACCATGGTAAAGAAAGCTTAAAATGACAGTATTTTAAAATCCCAATCCAGGTTCTTGTTAACTTTTACAAAGGAGCAATAGAAAGCATCCTGACTGGAAACATCATGAAGTGGCATGGTTCATGCATGGCCCAGGACATGAAGACTGTGCAGTGGGTCCTGAAAAGCGCACAGAACATCATTGGTACCAATCTACCACAGTTAGTGATATCGGTGAGGTGAGATGTCTACAAAGAGCCCAAAGGATACTAAAACACACCAAGCACCAGCTATAGTATGCTCACCCTGCTGCTGTCTAGCAAGGAATACAGAAACATCTACTACTGTGCCACCAGACTATGGAGCAGCTTCTGTCCTCATCCTGTGAGACTCAATTAATCTTCTGCAAGTCATTACAAAACAGCTTGGTTTTATGACTTATTATTTATTTATCTATTTGTATTATTTCGGTTTTGTGAGTAGCATAATGCGACTACAACTAGCATTTCGTTATGCAAGCCTCTTTTCTGTCTCCAGTTAATTCCATTCACAATGAATATTCTTTGAAAAGCACTCTCACTTGAGATACTTTTTAATATTCCCTGTACACTGTCAGCCTTTTCTCTTGTGTCTTTAATGGACACAGTATCATGTCTGAGAAAGCTTTTTCTTTGGGAGAGACATACAGACTGGGGGAAAGGGAAAGAGAAATACAGGGACAAAGAGCTGTACCAGGGAAGAAAATAGCTTTTTTTATACTGAGCCTTTTCTGAAGTTCTCTTTTGACATGTCAACAGCAGTAGCCATTTGATTTACAATTTGCATTTAGCTGAGTGATGCAGTATTGGAAATCATTTTTGCATTTTAAAAAAAATAATTTTGAATAAAATTCAAGGGCTATTATGATAAGAGTAGGGAAAGATGCACATTTAATTTTGAATTAAAAGATGTACAAAGCAATGCCCCATTGTGTTGAAAACTACAGTCCTGTTAGACTGTCTGGCATATAATTCAATTTGAGATAAATGAACGTGGCAGAGCATAAGGTATTACACATGTAAAACCATTATATTGAGCAGTAAAACAAAACAAAACAAACAAGAATAACATCTGAGCTATATATTACAATAAAAACTCAAAGTAGGGTGCAAAACATAAATTGTGCTCAATGCTCCCACTGCCGACTGGAGGCTGTGTTGCTTTAATACTGTAAATTCCTATATAAGAGCAGTGGACCAGGGACATTGTGGTTCATGCTCATTGACCCCAAGGTCACTAGGGAGTTGTAGTTGAAACAGAATTTATGAAGACATAAGACTCTCAAATGTAACTGCATTACCACCTCATTGCTGACAAAATGCACAGAAATAAAACGTGTGCCCAGTGCTTTAGTTTTTAAAGAAAAGTAATATTTTCCTTCAATCCTAAAATCAGGCTTTATACAAGTAAACAAATACTAGCAAAGGTTCCTGATAATGATTGAATATACAAAGTAAGCAACCTGCAGTGCACCTGCTCTTTCAACAAAAGTAGTGGAGCAGATGGAGGCTTTCGTTTGAAGGGCCTCCCCCACCTGTGACACTCATCCCCTAAAAGATTGGGCTCCACTGCTGAAAGCATCTCACAGAAAACTCACCACCTGCATCATTAAACACTATCTGGAAAGCTTCTTCATTACAGTTTCCATACACATTTAATGGATTCAGACAACAAAGTAAAAACCTCAGTGCTTTCCTTGGCTTTCGGCATCATTAGCTTGTTTATAGCACTGCTTGTGCCAGGTGATCCCTAGCTACCTTTCTGATTGAACTTTCCCTGGGAGACAGTTAAAATATCCTTTAAGTGAACACAGAGGCAGTTTTTTTTTTACCTGTTTTGGGGTCAACAGAGAAATAGGGCTGCCCATCCAGGATGCTGTAAACTATCTTGGCACTGTTTCCGTAGGTTGGGTCATCTGCATCTGAGGCTGTCACCTGGAAAACTGATGTTCCTGCACAGAGAGGGGAACAAACAGAAAGCGATCAGATAGTGATCAGCCACAGCGCTGACAACCATAAAAAAACTTTAGGTGTCAAAGAATTTTAAGTGGTTACATCTTTAATTTTTTAATGAATTTAACTCATGGGTAATCAAGTTATTTCTAGTTAGTATAGTTTATAGCTTAAAAAAAATTAGGAGGCAGAGTCTCATGTGGCCATTTTGATCCGTGGACCATGCTAAATCTGACATCGCCACCTTTGTTACTGAGACTTAGAGACTTGTTACCAAAACTCCAGCAAAAAAACATACTGGGGCACCAAGTCCCAAGTGTTTTTTACATTTTAAAACAACCCTTACCCTAACCCTTCAGTTCAGTTTGTTTTGAAAAATGCTACAACGCTGTTTTGCTGTTAAGCTCCAGAAATGTTTTGTGGACTACGAAACTTCACCTGATTTTCCATCAACATGAGGGGAGAAGATTATGACTGAATTTTCATTTTTGGGTGACCTTACATGGATGTAACTGGATCTAATCAGTGAAAATCATATTACCACTTTTCATGGCATGCCCAAAATATCATACTTAGGTCATTTGAAGAGCAATCTCCATGACATCTAAACTCCATCTGCTGATGAAGATCATTACCATGCACTTATAAATCCCTGGAAAAAGTTGGTAAATTTACCTTGAGTTGAAATTCTTTTGTTCAACACATTTCCTTCCTGTGCACATAACCTAAATCTGTATTTTCATTTCTCTACATAAAATTATGGCTTCCATTAAATTCCACTTTAATTTTTAACTGTGTCTCTGGCCCTAGTATTAAATCCTACCAAAAGTCCTCCCGAACACATTAAATCATAGTAAGCCCAGACACTAAAAATAATGTTGCTGTCTCTGCTGATGCACTAGCCTCTGATTAGAATCTGAAATGAAAACTAAGCCACAATCTGTTCTCTTTAGCGGAATGAAAATATCTTGTTTCTATTTAAATGTGACACTCCAAACTTCCCCCTGAATGCCTTCTATGAGCTGCAGTAAAACACAGTGTGTGCTGTCAGCAGTGCTCTTGTAAAGAGCCACAGCCCATTAGCCTGACCATGTAGCAGCAGACAGGAGAAGCCAAAGCTTTTATCCATCTCATTTATCATGGTGAACCTGCAGTGCATTTGTTCTTCAAGCAAAGACAGCGTAAACTGTTCAGCTCATGTCAAATTAAGCTTACTTGACTCTTTGAAAACCAAAAATATTTACATAAAACATGGGCTTTTTTAAAAATAAACTATGAACAATTTTGTTATTGTTGTGGAGGACCTAATGGGACATATTAATGAGACAGTTAACGAGGAGATACACTACATTCATGGATAGTGCCTACAGTTCTTACCGTTCATATATGATGAGTTAAAAGTAGGTCTACATGCTAACTCTAAATAGTATATAAAAGTAAGAAGTTATGTCTGCAGTTAGTGCCTATCCGCAAAAGCATGTTATTTTCCCTTGTTTGCCTCCAGATTTGCTTATTTTTATACGATGGATATTTATGGTATTAAATGCCAAGATGAAACATATTTGGACTCTTACTTAAATAAAGGTACAGTTATCATGGTAAATAAAAATACTTCATTACAATTGGAAGTCCTATATTTCAAGCAGGATTCATTTTACATAAAAGTATGTGAAATACTGAAGAAAATGTGTTATTACTTGTAATATTATTTGGTTTTCTTCCTGATGCAGGAACATGTAACCACTATTTTACTGTTGTATTGGTCATTTTAGCTTCTTTATATTTTGTTGGGTAGTTTAACCTACAACAGTGGATTACATTTAATACGTTGTATATGATTCGACTGTCATCTCTTGAGATACAAAGTGATTTGGGGCTAGTTAGTTAGCATGCTAACTTCAGTAGATATCTCTGCAGCACTATACATAGATGTCTTCTAGTCTAGTCTAGTCCTCTAATTATTTTCTTAATATTTCAGACCAGCTTGGCATCACGCTCTGCTGAATCCTGATAATGACCCATTTATTTGAATCAGGTGTGTTGGGGCAGGGAAAACTCTAAAACAGGAGCTAAAGCTGGAGCTATCCCCAGAAATATCTCTGTTTTTACTGTGCCTTAAAAACAGACAGCGAAGTGAAATACTACTTTGTTTGGCAAAAAAAGATGAGGTAGCAGAGCCTACTGGCTAATGTCTCGATCAGGTTGTACTTACTTTGGCCAAGGGGGGGCTGCTCGCTACAGCAGCATCATATCACTCTCATTCATTCTTCTACTTACTAGGCTACTTGCTTGCGCTATTTCATGAAAAAAATAAATAAAAAAATATGGGAAAACTCCAGATGCCAGAAATGCATCCGCAATATCACTAGAAATATATTTCAAGTCAGATAGAGCAGAGAGGAAGGAGAGGATGAAGATTCTATAGGAAGAAGAAGATATGATTACAGAGCCTGGAATTTTTTTTTTTCGTTTTTTGAGATAAAATACAAAACTGAGGAAGGCCTGGGAATCTGTTGAAGGAGAGAAGAGTGAGAAGAAAAAATGAAGACTAAAAAGAATGGCTATTCAGATTGGACAGGTTTGTCTGATCTGTGGTGTTTCTGTAATGTAGTTGTTTTCTGTCACAGTGTGCCTGTTAGTGGTGAAATTGTGTAACTAAATTTATTCCAGTATTGGCAGTAGGTGATTTGTTAATTTTTAACAGGGGGGATGGCCCAATGGGAGCACCACCCTGCCCCGACACACCTATGTACACCTCCCAAAGGACATTGTTGCAGGACGCCTTAACCATAACTGTGACATTTCTAATTCTACAACTCCATTTTATCCAGTTATCTTCCTTCTCTCCCTACTACAATTGTCTTTTTATAACTGTATTAAAGTAATGAGTAAATACACCTTTAAATTGTATGCAGTGGACTGAGTTTATTCAGGCAGGGTTTTCTCATGTTTCTCACAATTCACTACAAGCAGGGTCATTTTAAGTTACATGACCCCTTGGAATTTTTTACCATCTAAATTCCTTGAAGGACACAAAATGAACATTGTGCAAAATAGTAGAGCCCGACCGATTTATCGGCCTCTCACAGATATATTGGTATCGGTGTATATATTGTCCGATATGCATCAATATGAAAACCTTATATCATTAAAAACATTTATCATTTATCATTAAAAACTATAATGGAGAAAAACATACTTGGGGTAATTTAAAATTGGTATAATAACATAGTTTGTCCGGCAGAGTGCGCTTCAACGGGGGATAAAACAGCTGGTGTCAGGAAATGTAACAGCTACCTCACTAATGGTTAAACTATAAACCAGCACAAACATGACAATTACCAACATAACACAAGCCACCATGTTCTGAACAGGCACACTAAAAACACTTACAAAAAGTAACATTTTAGTTTTAGAACAAGCAAACTTGTTGTGCTCCTCTACAGGAGAGACGCTGGGAATCCACTGGAAGCTGCTCTATGACGTCGCGTCTGCTGCAGGTTTTGTTCCGCCCTCTGCACGACATCATACCATGAATGTATAAAGAGAACCCAGCGGGAACGTTTCAGAAGCCGAGCCTTTTGTCTGCCCGATTTTGTTGACTTGCTCAGATTTTGTTGATCTGGTCATTTTTCGTTTTCATACAATCGGGAGTCTGCACAGGGTGTTTTATTTTGAAAATTGACTGGATGCTCTATGTCGTTCCTGTGTCTCTGACTTCCTGCCGGCGCGATCTGCTCTGTGCAGCTTGTTGCGGCTTCCGTCAAAAATCGACCAGGCAGCCGGAACGCAAACTGTGCAAGGCTTGACTCCACTGTGCGCCGTCGATCGCGGCCGCTTGTGATTTATAACACACTTTCTGCTACTAGGGGATGGAGAGTGATGGCAGGTTAACAAGGGGGATGCTTTTTGGTAATTTTGCTGACAAGGGGGACGGCATCCCCCCTCAAATCGCCTACTGAGTATTGGACTTAAGTAAACATTTGAGCTACTTCTACTTTACCCGAGTACTTCCATTTTGTGCAACTTAAGTTACTTCACTACACCTCAGAGATTTTTTTTAACTTGTACTCCACTACATTTGTCTGAAAGCTTTAGTTAAGCTTGAGCTAAATAAATGTTGGAAAATGCATTATCTCAAAGCTGAAAACATACTGTTTTCTGACTTTATAGAGATACATGGTTCTCACAGGACAGTATGCTACAGATGTAATGATCTTATAGAATATGAGGCATTGCTGTAGATTAAACCAGCCAACAGTATACAGGAAAGTTACAATGAGCTCAACCTTAAACATCTACAGCAGTAAGAAGACACATCCACATTAATGCAGCAGTAATATTAATCCAAAAACAATCGATATAATAGCAAAACACTGACAGAGAACCTTTTACTGCAACATCAATAGTATCACATTTCATAGCCTACTTTAACTAAAACCTGCACCATACTTTTACTACAGCAGTCAACATTGTCCAAATACTTGAAACCAGAATTGTCCCCACATTTCATTTAAGCAAAGAACGACACCGAAGGCTTTTCTTGATGGAAAAAGATGTTTTTACACCACTCTCACCTGTCATAGTTTGATCTACCATTGTGCTTGGTTGGCAGCACTCTCTTGCTGTTGATCTGGTTAGTTGAAGTAGGTGATGTGTGACAGCAAATGATGGTTTGTTCAATCACCTGCCAAATATTTTTTGAAAAGGCCAGCCCTTTAACAAAAAGCATCCAGCAGCACCTTCCCAGATGGTTCTGTGTAACAAACCATCTGGGGTATCAGGTTAGCTAGCATGGTGTCAACATAACTACTTACGCTGTTGCACATTAGGGTTTGATGAGTTTTGACATTGATTTCAGACGAAGCAGTGACTGGAATGATTTTGCATTAAAGTCCATCAGCTTTCTGTCAGATCTTCTTTCTTCAGATGACTGTGGCTAGAGCCGAGCTACAAGTTGTCAGGAGGTGACAGCTATCATGCTCCAAAACACATAATGCACTGATTTAAATTAAATTAATTAATTAATTAATTAATTTGAAAAAAAAAAATAAAATCCCGAGCTCTTGTCAGCACCTGCTATGAACAGTCAACCAGTCCTCAGAAAACTGGACACAGACAAATTCACCTCAAGAAAAAAAGGACCTTGGATTTCATACTGAGCCCCTAAACAGGAAGGGCACCAACTTGACCAACAACACTTGACACTCAACCTGTGAAAACTAGATCCAGTATTCTGCATCAATACTTTTACATTTGATACTTTTAGCCTGTTCTCACTCCCAAAGCCTCAAATACAGCAGCCTGGTCAGTGGCCCTACGTGTCACGGTGCCTGCCGTAGCAGTTAGGGTTTTTGTTTTTACCCCTTTCTGTCCCCCCCCTTCTCCTTCACCTGCTCCTTCCCTATGTGTGGCGACCAGTTCCCGCTGCAGTAGAGAGACGCACCTGATCTTCATCAGCTCATCACCTCCAGCTATATTACCCTGGTCTCTCCACTACTCCGGTGACAGATTTTTCCGTCACATATGGTGATTATACTCAAGTTCAAGTTACGATCTCAGTGAAATTTGTCACTTACTATGTTTCTAGTGTTTTTGCTACAGTGTTTTTCCTGAGACTGAACCACAGCTCATGCTTGCGTTTTTTTCCTCCTCCGTGTTGAGATTCTCCAGCGTCCCTCTGCTCGGCTCTCAGTGTCTCTGGCCCGCCTGGAACTTCTCTCCGTCGCCTCCAGTCCACGCTGCCCAGCCTGCCTGCCCTCCTTACTCATTGCTTACTACTGTCTGTTAAATAATCACCCTTGGACTGATTCTCTGCCTCCAGTCCCTGCATTCTGGGTCCAAATAACAAACCCAAACCATAACACTACGCTTCTACTGTAAGTACACTGCAGTCACCCCTCTAGTGTTTTATCTGGAAGAGTACCTCTAGTGAAGTAGTATAAAGAGCAAGACAAATCAAGTAATGTGACTGAACGTAGTTATTTTCTTGAAAGGCAGGATGTTTCTGAACCTAACCAACTACTTTTTGTGCCCAAACCTAAACAAACCATGACTGTTTCACAACGTTAATAACACTCCAGAAGTCATAACATGTCAAACATTTGTCAG
Organism: Pagrus major; assembly: GCF_040436345.1. NCBI lineage: Eukaryota > Metazoa > Chordata > Actinopteri > Spariformes > Sparidae > Pagrus > Pagrus major. The sequence goes on along the minus strand of NC_133235.1, from coordinate 4,557,250 downwards.
CAAACTTTATTTTAGAGAGGGGTAGAAAGAGCATCATAGTTGGAAGCTGAAGGTTCACTCACCAAACTGCAATAATTAACAAGCTTGGAGTGAGAAAATATTGATACTACCCTTACACTTACCCTGCTTCTCTGCACCTCCTATCAGCAAATAATGTTTTTTAAATCCAAAATACAGCCTGATACATAGCTTATAATGTTAAATTGTTGGAGAAATGGCTGTTTATGTCCATTAAGCAGCCTTCATGTTTAATACACAACACTACCCTTCAGCAGTGATCTGTTTACAGGACATGTGTTTCTACACTGCTGCTAACTTTAACCTCCATCCATCAAGTCATTATTTATAACGGCATATCTTTTGCAGGGTTGCGGAGGGCTGGAGCCAATCCCAGCTGACATTAGGTGAGAGGCGGGGCACAAGCTGGGCATGTGGTCAGTCTATCACAGGGCTGACACAGAGACAAACAACCATTTGCACTTTAAAGTCGCAAAATAACCTCTCATCCTACACATTTTTAACATACAGCCTAAGTTGAGTTACTGAGGAGATGCAATCAAAAAAGAGAGGGAAACTGTCAAAAGAATCACGCAGACTGGAGAACAATGAAATAATGAGGGAGAATGAGTCCCACTGAGAAAGCAAGAGGGGTTCAGAAATTAGTGAAAGATAGGATATATGTGATGAAGAGCAGAGTGGGAGTGATGGAGAGCAAAACGAGAGAACCAGATGAGAAGATGAAAGAGACTCAGAGAGCCAGTGAGAGAGATACGATCAATATAGAGAGAATCAGAGACAGGAACTGAGAATGAAGAGGTAAAGACAGGCTGTGAAATGCTGCAGGCTGATCTTTATGCTCTGTTAGCCGTCTGTTTTCACAAAGTCATCTTGCATGATTGATTGATTACAGGAATTAATGGGAGGGTGGCCTACTAATCTCTAGAAAAGAAAATAATTTTTAAATGAAAATCTAGCTGAGCAGCATGGTGTCCCTGATGGACAATATACATACATGAGCAAAAGCACAAAGTCAGGCATGCTACAGATGTGAAACATCATTCCCAGCAGCTGTTTTTGTTGTTTTGTTCTCTTTGTTACTGTGTTTTTATGTATGTGTATTGAGTCATAAATCCTTTTTATGTCAAGACTTAAAACATACAACATTCAGTACATGTTTCTATGTATTTTTGTTAGCATTTTTCAGGGTGGGTTTTTTTTTCTTTTGTGACACTCATTTCTTTGTGCATTTATTCATTGCGTGCCGTTTTACTATTTGAAGTATTTGGGATTTATGGAGCATTTTTCTAAACTTTTGCCTTTATGTTTTAGTACTTCGATTACTTTTAGATATTCAGAATGTTTGTGTTTTTTTTTTTTGTTGTTGTTTTTTTTAGTTTTAGTTTTTTACTTTTGTATGTGTTTCAGTATTTGTAGCATTGTTGGATGTGAGACACCAAAATTGTTTTTTATCACATCTGTCTCCCTTTATCTGACCTATATGCCAGTATCGCCCCCAACAATGGCAAAAAAAAGTCATTTCGTGCATCTTCTTAAAGGTATTTTAGAGTTTGTAACTTCCTCAAAATTGTTTAAAGAAGAATATATTTAAATTTTTATGACGCTGGCATGCATGCATGACAAGAAGGACGTCTCGGTGTGTTTCTGGTGGCGTCAGAAACACTTCACACCTTAATCATTATAACTTAACTTTTAGACAGCTTATTATTTTTCAAAAGCACAACTTTAGTACTTTATTCACTTTGAGTGAAATTGGATTATAAATAATTGAGAATTTTCTCATGTCCTCCAGCTGCTCTGCCTCAACTCGAGACACTTTTTAGCTTTGTTGCTAAAGTGATTGCTTTTGCTTTTGTTTGTATTCTTACTTAGTGCTTTTACTTGTGTTATCACAACAAGCTCACAAATACAGTATATTAGTGCTGGGAGGATATGCTTATCTCCTGATTCCCCGATTCGATACTTTCACAATACTTGGTTGCCTATGATTCTACAAGTATTTCAATTCAATATTGAATTTACTGTGATTTTTGTTTTTTTCTCATTTAGATTTTGTTGATCATGAGTCTCATTTCCAAAAAAAAAAATCACATCACATGTCCGTCTTTCTCAGTATTATTTCAGCAGCATCATTGCTAAACTGCATAGAAAGAAATTAGTGAAATAGTTTTTAAAGTAAAGTGCTCCATGCTGTAAGAATAAATAAAAAAATAGAAAATAGAGTGCTGCGGTGATGATATTTTTTAGGCTAACCAAGATGTAAGCATCATCCTGGTTTCCTCAACTAAAAATAGTTTGTTCAGCAAGATAATCTCCATACATGAACACCACTGTTATGATTTTTGAAGTGTAAATACAAGCACCAGAAGTAAAAAGCTAACGTTTGTCTATAAACAAACTACACTGCGGTCAAGCAACCTTAACATCACCACCACTAAGCTTCCTCCTTCACTATACTGTACAATGATAATAAAAAGCATCATCTTCCACCACTTTCTCATTTCCCCCAAACACCAGTTTGGTCATTCTTCATGTCTTCACTGTTAGCGAACTTCTGTGCGTGGGAAGTGGAGGGCATTGTGCTATAACCTACGTGCATTCACTAACAGCTGAATGTCCAAAACCCGGAAGAAAATGAAACGCCACCAGACATATTAACTGTTTGCATAGATGATTTTTGAACAAAGGCCAACAGCCAGTGAGCAATTTCTACTGGACTGTCTTGTCTTGGTCAACAGGTTTGTCGGGCTGGAAGCGTTGTTGCGGTCAAGCCAAAAATCACATTACTGGCAATGTACGTAATGTAATGCTAATAATGATAATGAAGCTTATGGACAGAAAAGCTTCATGTTTCAGCTTTTCACTTAGCTTTGAAAAGGGGTGGAGCTTCTACTCTGTATCTAGCATAATTGTGTCATAAAATGTTCAAGACTCTAAACATATATTTGTTCAGTGCATAGGCAGAAAACACATGGTTGTCTAATTTTGTCTAGTATTTAATGAATTCCTACATATACTGCATTATATTAGTTTGTGCAAGATTTAATTACTTGCTTAGTAGATCTTGTTACCTTCAAGGCAGACATTTGACATGCCATAACATAAAAAGTACTGATGTAACTAATTACATTAATGATTACTCTTTCTTATTAGGTGAGTCAGTTCCAGGCCTCTGGTATTATGCATGCTAACTCACCATCATGGCTTATGGAAAACATAACTGAGCAATTTTAACAGTTTTTAGTTACACCTGTGTGTGCAGACTAAGTCAGTGTATGTGTGTAAAACAAGGTGTGTAGGGCTTCTGGCTTACCAACATCAGTCATTTCAGACACAGTTGCTGAAAAGGGTCCATCAGGGAATGTTGGAGCATTGTCATTGACATCCTGGACCTTGATGATGAACTCTGACTCTGCCTCAAGCGAGCGGTTTGTCTGCCGGTCAATTGCCCTTGCATGTAGGACATACTGGGACTTCCTTTCTCGGTCCAGGCTCTTGGCCGCGTGGATGTCACCCGATGTCTCGTCAATTATGAAGATAGACCCAGCCCCCTCGCCAGACAGGATGTATCTCACAGAACCGTCGCCTTTGTCAGAGTTGGAGTGGAGCTGTGAATGCAAGAAGAAAATGAGTGGGGGAGGGAGCAGTAAAGTGTCCGACAAGTCTACAATACAGAGTAATAGCCACGTGTCAGGATGAGTGGTCAGTTAATGGTGAGGAGTAGGCAATGAGAGGCACAGCTATCCAATCCAGGAAAGAGAAGCAGGAGTGTTGGAGGATGACAGGTTGTACAAAAGGTTCAGTATCTGTAACAAATTACTGTCACAGAAAATTGAAAAAGTAGTGTGAGAGAACACTTTTGATGACGTCCAGTCTATCCTGAGGAGACTGAGAAAAAGAGCAAATTAAGGATGGAGAGAGGCAGATAAGTAACAGGTAAAGTGAAATTGAGACACCCTGATAAATAGTCATTTAGTTGGTTTAAAGGATTCAACCAAAAATGTAAACTCATTCATTGTCTATGCGTCCCCCTGCAGATAGAAAGTAGGGTGAATTTTCATAGTCCATGAAACATTTCTGGAGCTGAGCGCAAAAACACTGTTGCAGCATTCTCCTAAACAACTGAAGTAGCTTGGGAATTGTAAAAACACAACAGAAAAAAAAAACATCAAATGGCTCCCTACAACTCATCCCGCTTAAACAAGTTTACACGTCTTTTTTAACATTTTACAATTCTATCTATCTTTTATCACCAAGCCCTACCTCAATGCCAAATTTCAGCCTCCTGGGGTGAAAACCGTGTTTGAGGACCTATTAACGGACCCACAGAGCAACCAATAGAGGTGCTGGTCGCAGCTAAAACATAAAAAATATACACATCCAAAATCGTGATTATCTGTGACCACTATGTGGCAGTAGAGAACACCCTCCTGTTACCAGTATGTGGCACAATCACTGTAACTCCAAATAGGCATATAGATGTGTAAAGGCCAGGACTCCGATCAAATGTAACATTTTTGGAAGACTGGATAATGTACTCTCAAGTAACAATAACTTGTTGTTACATTGCAAATAATGCGTTTTTCAGGGGAAAACTGTTGAATGAAAACTCACAATTGTCACATTCGGCATCAACAAGGTCTTAAAGGTTTTCAGACTGTGGGTCATGTCATCCTGCTCAGAGGAGTACATCAATGTATAAAACATGACACTTCCTGTTACTAGGTGGCAATCTGATTTAGCTGATTATTGGCATGTTCGTGCATTCAGACTGGGACTCGTATGTAATGTGTGAAGTTTGGGGCAGATTTGACGATGTACAGTAATCGAGCTACAGCAACTTTTTGTTTAATGGTGAATCATCTTACCGCATTACCAAGGCCAAGGCATTTAACAGACTTAAGCATTTAATCATTTTTCTTCACAAAGATCTGAGGAATTCCCATAAAATTTTAAGTTGGTCAGATTAAATCTATAGGAAGAGTCTTCCTGTTGGGTTTAGTTCATGGCATCATAAGACTTTTTTTTTGTAGATGTAGGTGTGATTCACATGTGCAGTGATTTTCATACATATAGGTGAAACTTCTCATGGGGGCTGCTATTTTGGGGCCGATCCATGGCCAAAAATCATAAAACATCTAAAGTTAGTAGTTATCAAGCATGTTTAGCCCCACAAAAAGCAATTCATTTGGATAAAGAATAATAAACCTAGCAATTCTAATAGGGTCCTTGCACCGCCAATGCTCTGGCCCTAATTATAAAGAATGCCTATAACCTACATAAAATGCGAGACATCGCTTTGATGCATGTGCACTCCACTTAATTGCCTATGATTAGGCGGATAAAAGGTCGCTAAGGGTTCAGTGATACAAAGATAACATTTGAGCTTTGAGATTTTTAGAAAGAGCTCTTTAATTGCCCTGTCTGATGATATCATGAACAAAAATTATACTGTAATTGGATTATTAAGTATTTAAAAACATCAATTCATAAAGCTTGAGCATATGTGGCAAAATGACTTGTTTATTCACAACAAGTCCACTCAGATTCCTAAATGTTTTTGAGGGGATTTGATCATGTCACTTTGCCTCTCCCAACTATTGAGCTTCTAGCTCACCCCAAAATCAAAGAACCTTAAAAAGGCACATGTACCTAGAGACAAAAACTCCACTGTTATAGAACAGGGATTTCTTAGGTAGAGAATTTTATTCAGATTTTTATTCAGGCCAAAATATTGTTGGAGAGAACAAAGTCAAAGGAGGCTTATGAGTGTGTGCCATAAAATGAAACTCCGCGATGCATTGAGTTGTACAGAGAAAAACAAAAATAAACAAGCTTGAACAACGGTGCAGTATAAAGACAAAGAAAATCCATCTCCCTGGCACAATATAAAACATTTAAAACAAAAAGAGCAGACAGGAGAAGACAAAGAAAGGAGGGGAGGAGGATAAAAATACAGCAGCATGAAAACAGTGTTTCTAAGCAGCTGGCGAGGAAGGAGCAGCGACTGACATTTTGAGGCTAAAGTATTTCCCCCTGTGTATGTCTCTCCAGCTTGAAGAACAAAGGCTTGTGAGGGTGTGAAATATGAATCAAAAAGCGTGTGGGCGGGCAGGAAGCAACGGTTATTAATTTAAACAGGTTAATTCCCTTCTGGTGGGATTTACAGGACATGCTACACTGAGCTTCATCACTAAGCATGAGAGCAGAGACAGGATAAGGTGGTTTCACTCTGATTTGATATACTTTATCCACTTTATAGAACATCAGTGCATCCTTCCGTCAACAACGTGAACATGTGTAAAGAGGCTTTTCTCTGCAGAGTTCCAGTGTTGTGGGTTTTCTCTTGCCTTTGCCCTCTGTGTTGTCCTATGGCTGCACACTGACCCTTGTGAACACTGATCATTGTAGAGGGTCGAATGTAGAGGAGTGTGGAATATGGAAAGAGAGATTAGTGTAGCATAGTGGTGTATCTAGCAGTTCTATTCAAATTATTTGAATATTTGGGATGTTGTAAAATGTAAGTCTGCCACTGTATGATTATTGAGCTCTGATATGCAAGGGTAAAGGAACACTATGTTGCTCTGTCTGAGGAAGTGCCCTAAAACATGACACTCAACATTTGTTACAGCCTAGTTGCAATGAAAGGTACCATTGGGGGAGGGTTAGAAAGTCAGGCAGCCAATTCTTTACAAGTTCTAAAACAATAAGCAAGGGAAAAGAAAAACTATCCTTAACCCCCATATCCAAGTGTGTCCAATTACATGAAGACAAAAAGATTACAGAAAAGGTTAAATGGCTTATTTTGGTGAATTAGGAGATAATGTTGTGCCTGTGATGTTTCATCACTGTATATATAATATAGCTGTGTTCACTTTACTTAGACCACCTGTCGTTTAAAAAATGATATCAGTCACGTCCACATGAAAAAAAGTAGCTCGTCTTTTCATCAGGTTACACTAATAAGCATAACTAGTTAAATGCATGGCACTCGGCACTCATACACCATTTGCTTGATTATTCACATTAGGGCAGAAAGCATTAGTTGTGAAGCATGATATACTGTGTGTATATATTATCAAACTTATTACCACAACAGATACATTTGCAGCTCTCTGTCAGCGATGGTTTCTCAGACATTCTACTGACTTCACACAACTGCAGCCCGCTGTGCTGTTAATTCCTCTGTAAATATTAGCGGTTAGCACGATTTGAAAGCCATTCTCCTGCTGCTTTGAATTGAGTCATGTGGAGGCGTGGCTGAGGTAGGATGATAAGAGAGCACTAGTAGACCCCGGACCAGCTGACCCCCTGCCTCTTAATGGAATATGCATGAACACATTAAATAACAAATTTAAATGGAATTCTCTCCCATACTTGACCATTTTCACAAAAAAAACGTAAATGTGCAGAGGCAAAGAGCACTTTGCCTTCAGTTTCATGTGGACTTCCACATTGTCATTGTGAGCATGTAAGCATGCTGACATGAGCATTTGACTCAAAGCAAAACTGTGCTAAAGAAGCTAAAGTCAGTTTTACAAAATACCATGACTACCAACACCATAGTAAACAATACTGGCTAATAAGCACATATTTCACATGGTTGACCTGAAATATAATGAAAAAGGTAGGCAACTGTCATGTCCTTGTCAACTCTTACACTTTGTGTAAACATTTAATACAATTTTTACCACAGGAGAATACTTAAAGACAACAACCACCCTATCCATAGTCTGCTCACCCTGCTGCCATCTGGCAAAAGATACAGAAGTATCCTCTGCCATACCACCAGACTACAGAGCAGCTTCTTCTGATTTGACTCCTGAACTCATCCTTAACACTGCACCATTGTTTATTTTTCTGACTTGATTATTAGTTATTAGATTATTTTTTGTTTATTGTGTGTTATGTAGCTGAGAGAATTACAACAGAAACACACATTTTATTCAATCTTTCATTGCATAATAACAATTAAAATAATCTTGAATCCTGAATTCCAACTGCTGTTGTTTGATTGTCAGCTGATGAGATTCCACATCACACATGCACTGGGTGGCCCTGTCTTTGCTGCTATGTTACAATCATCTTCTTTTGATTTGGTGGGCTAGGCACCCCGTTTTGCTGCCCTTGTCAGTTTGGACAACACCTATTTTGGTGCTACTGTAGCTATTCTAGCCTAGAGCTGGCCACTCTGGTGTGTGTTTATTATTTATTTAATTATCAATAAATATGATGTGATGACGTGATTTTTTTCTTTACCCCCATTGAAAGAGTGAGAAAGCGGGAGGGGGAAAGGGAGGGAGAGGGAGAGAGAATAAGAGAGTGCAGAGGAAAAAACTGCCCTTCACCTGTTGTGTGTATTCCCTTAATGTCAGTGACATATGCTACAGATGCATACATAAAGACTGTGGCAGAAAGCTGGTATGATGTCAATGTGTCTGTACACACGTCGTTTTCAGGTCTATTTTTGCTGGGATACACGCGCATGTCGTGGTTAAAATAAGCAAGACTCAGAATCTGTAGATGACATGCTGCTGCAGCCTTACTTGATACGCGTGTGAGATGTGCTAGTCATGCCGACACTGTGGCTGCTTTAACCTGTTAACATGGATGCCGAAATGAAAAGCAAGACATTCCACCAAGAACACGCACAGCTCACGCAGCAAGTGTGTCCAGCCTGTAACAATATTGATTTATAAGACAGCTGAAGCATTTTTTGTTGACTTTTGCAGCAGGTATAAATATTTACAAATGGTGTCAGGTTATCTTTATTTGGCTGGTTGTTCAATGACAGGATCTTTTAGTTTGTTTCAGCTTTTTTTATTCCCACCACCAAAAGGTGACAGGAGTTGGTTCCTCATAGCAGTTTTAAATACCTTTCAACATATCAATTTCAAAGTTTACTTTCAATTTTGTTTTTGTTCTTGTTTTTGTCTTGATATGATCATCCATAAATATTTTATTTCCTTGTTATTTTCACTGAACAAAAAACTAGCATTTTTGACTACATGTTTCAACCAGGATTACAGCTCATTTTTAGGTCTACTAAAATATACTGCTGGAGTAACAATATGAACTCTATTCTATTCTATTCTATTCTATTCTAATCTGGTGGTAAAGCAGTGGATACTTCTTTAAATTTTCCCCAGACGGCAACAAGATGAACAATAATATTAAGTGTGTTACAGACGATACATGTTTGGGGGTGCTATTGGACTGAGTTGATTGAAAAATGTGGGGAAAAGAAGCCGAATAACTAAAACTATGTTTTTTCTGGTCAAATGTCCTATAATTCTTGGTGGGGCTACAATTAGGACGTTGTTCTACTTAATGGAGCTATAGCCCCATCTAGCCCTATGAGGTTTACAAATGTTCGTAAATTCCTTTTTTAAAAGCATGTACTAAATACGAATACTCAAAGTCCTTGATTTACCAGCTTACTATCAAAAATATTGCATATTTTCATGGTTCATGGATATGTATCAGTGTCTTTCCATCTTAACAATATTCCAGGCACTATCACATAGTCACTGCTGATGTATTTCTGAGAAAAAGAGAGAGAGAGAGAGAGAGAGAGACAGAGAGACAGAGAGAGAGAGAGAGAGACAGAGAGAGAGAGAGAGAGAGAAAGGAGAGAGAGAGGTCCCAGATGTGATGTATTTCTGGGAGTGTGAGGAGCTAAACGAATGAATACATCAAACAGATATCAGCCTTTAACAGCTTGTCGGACGTCGAGTGTCAGACTGATGATGCCATGTTTGGCTGTGGTGCCGTGCTTACCAAGAAACCTGAGCTCATACAGAATCACGCTTGAGAACACGGAGGGGATGCGCACGCACGCATGCACGCACGCACACACACACACACACACACATATATACACATACTCGCCTGGCAAGACATCAAACACACAAAAACTGACAGACAGACAGACACACACACACACACACACACACACACACACACACACATGCATGCACACACCACAGCTCTCCTTAATTTTTGGCAGCAAGTGTATTCCCTTAACAGGGATTAGTTGACTGATCTCTCCAAAACACACACACACACGCACACAGACAGTCTCACACACATGTGCAGAGAACATATGCAATATGCATATGAACAGGATGCAGAGAACCTCCCATGTTGGCTTCGGCTCTTAGTTTTATATTTTGGACTGCACATAAAGTTCTGTGTAACACCAACCTAAAGTCCGGCAATTATTCCCGACAGAGGAAACCGATAACATTATGAATTCTGACACTCCCTCTATGAGTCAGTTAATGCTGTTTAAAGGTCAATCACTTCAATCAAATACCTTAACAATCAACAATACAGTGGTACCTTGTTTCTTAAGTCCCTGCTTCTTTGTGTCAACAAATTCCTTTAAATTTTAGATATTGCTGAAAGGATTTTGTAATAAATGGCCAACTGTTGAATATGCTGTTGAATACTCTCCGTCATCCAGGTCATGGTATATCTAATAGCTACAAAAAGGCAACTGGAGAGGTGAAACATCTTCAACAAACTCAAGTCCCGTTGCCTTAATATAGCACTTAGATATACCAACTGTTGTAGGTAGCTCCAAAACTAAAGGGGTCAGCATAGCTGGTTGCTGTCTTTGGCTGTAGCATCTAGCAGCCATTAGAAAGATAGCTTAGTTAGCTGTGCAGCTAATTGGCCCTATTAAATGACTGGAAATTGCCTGAACCAAGGCCTTGGATCACGGACACAGTTGCCATGACCAACAGGGCTCAGCTGCTTCCCAGTGAACACAGCTGGTCACCAGACTGGGACTGAACACAGCCTCTGAGACCAACAGAGGTCAGTTTGAAAACAGGAGATACAGTATGGAGGGGATGTACAGTGGCTCTGACAGGAGAAGCATTCAGAAGCAGATCAGCAAGTGAGTGTTGGGCATCAGCAGCGTGAAAACGCTGTGTAGAGCTGGAGTAATTTTTACATCTTACTCTGTGAACTGAGGATTTATTTTGACCAAGTCAGAGGTGATTGTGGAAAGACAGACCATCTTGGTGAGTTTTATTTTGATGTAAAAAAAAAAAAATATATGTATGTATATGTACTTTTTTTTTGTCATATTGTGAGTTTATTTTGTTTATTACACTAAAAGCTATGAGCTTGAGAAAGATAGAGAATTTGCTACCTGTGTACTCCCAGCTAAAACTCAGGGCCTATCGGACAATCGTCTCTTGAGGTACAAAGTGGGATTAAGGGACAGGAAAGGCTGGCTCGTTAGCATGCTCACTTCTCTGCAACACATTTACATTTACATTTTTACATTTAGGGCTTTTAGCAGACACTTTTGTCCAAAGCGACTTACAGTAATTCATACATTGATACACTAATGGCGGTGGCTGCCATGCAAGGTACCGACCAGCACATCAGGAGCAGTTTGGGGTTCAGTATCTTGCCCAAGGACACTTACCTTCCGGTAACAAGACGCTGGCTCTACCTCTGAGCCACAGCCGCCCATAGTCTGACTCAAAATGCGCCTTCCAGGAGGTTTCTGTGTCTGCTGGGAGCAGAGGGACTCTAAGTACATAAAGTACATATGAGGTGTGATGAGCCAGTCTTTTAAACTCATCTGACTCGTCTGCACGGGCTAAAATCAAATATGGATATAATACTTTGGAGGAGACAACTACATGACATTTTCTCAAGAGCAACTTGAAGAGGACATCAAATGTGGTGGTGTAACACACTTGTCAAAAGAGTTGAGATCCCTACACACTGGCCATATACCATTGGCAAGTAAAAAGACATTATACCTAGTTCTAACAGGTGATTAAGAAATATATAAGAGCTCTGCTATTAGTGTATTGTATTAATTATCAGATGTGTAATGATTGTTGTCATGGTTACAATGAAGTTACAATGAAGTTATAAAAATGAGAAATGGTTACAGAATCAAATGAAGAGATTAATCAGACAAAAGTAATATACAAGCTGAAGTGGGGTTAAAGGTCGAGAAGTCACAATAAGTTTGCGAAAAAAAGAGGAACAACAGTTGACCAGTATTTCATTGTGTTACCAGAAGCGGCTGCGCAGCCTTATAAGGAAGTAAGCAAAATCTCCCCCTTAAGCAATAGATGGCCAGCTGAGAGAGTATAAAAACGCAGCAACAGGGGAGACAATGTTCTTCCTCCACTCTCCTACCCTGGATTAACCCACCAGACGGAGTATGTGAGCAGCCTATCATCGCAGAATGGACTTCAAGAGATTCGCAGTTGGATCCAAGGATAACAGAGCACAAGCAGGACTAACCATTTTTACCAACCAACTGTGGTTCATAATTTGGACATTGGAGTTCTTTGTTCACTTTGCTGGCATGAAGTTTGGACAAGTTCCCCCCCGATTCAACTGGTGCATAGATCAAGGAAAGGAACCTGAAGCATCGGGAGTGACCCATAGGCTCCCATGCAGTATCCTCCTGAGGGGAGATGGGGTCGACACCTGGGATCCAGCAGTAACAAGCTTCTTCATGAGGTGTAATTCCAGCAAGGAATACCACACCCTCAAAGAAGAAGTGGATCGCTACATGCAGCAGAGAGAAATTGTCTTGGTCAGGATGCAGAAGTGGGACGAGACACCCAAGGGAAGGGTGGTCCCAAAAGCGTTCGTGCAGGGAGTGGTGCAGGCGGTGCATGCATGGTAAGGCCATTCAGGCACCCTACCGACACGGAAGGAATTGGAAAAGCAGCGACTCTGGGTTCCAGGAGGCCAAATTCACTGTGTCCTCAAAGATTGTGAAGTATGCGGTTGATACAACACAGGGCGCACGAGTAGATGGCCTGTCGCTGAAGAAGAAGAGAATCCCGGGAGTGGAGCAGCTTAAGCTGATTCCTAGCTAGAAGAGCAGGAACCAGCAACCCTAACCCTAACCCTAACCCAAGTGCACACAGCACTTGCCACCCTACGTCAGATTGGTCACTGTCTACGGGGTGGTCACCATACAAAGAACAACCTCAGGACTCTGGGTGGGTAGAGCTCTGAAGAAATTGGATTTTGCTAAAAAAAGGACTACCACAGCAGTGCCAATCTCAAGAAGGGGGTGTCAAAAGAGTTGAGATCTCTACACAGTAGGTGATAAGTGTGCAAAATATCTTGAAGGTTCTTAAAGGTTACTCTAGCCTACCAAACTGAAATAGTCCCTTAGGGTTTACAAAAAATTCAATCATAAAATTCATCCTAGCGCCATACCAAGTGCTCAGATAATTTAGAGGAGAGCTGTCATTAACAGGCGTGGCTGGTGGCCATATCTGATTCAAGGGCTTTTCAAGCCAGGTGCCAAGCAAGAGGTAGCAGGGTAGACTTTTGGACGTAGGCAGTAGGAAGCTAGGCGAGTCTCCTCACTACCAGCTTAAGCAGTCCCTATTTAAATCCACATTAAATTAACACCTTGTAGGTTCAGGGACCTAACCCTTTATAACGGAGAGCTGGTCCAGTACCTTCTGAACACGGGTAAACTCGAGATCTAACACACTCCAACACCCTGCCAGATAAGAAAAACTACATTAATACTGCAAACACTGGTAGTTGTGTTTACAGTGATATAGTGAGGAGGCCAATCATATTTTTCCTTGCCCCCCCTGGGATTTACAACGATGTGATTTGACAAACAAGCTATTATTTTGTGTGATCGCTATCACACGTCACTGAGTGACCATTGACATCCACTGGGTGTTAGCTAGCAACTAGCTAACTGTCATTAATTAATTCTCCCAATTATTAATTCTTAACTCTCCTTTTTTTTCTAAAATTAATTTGCATTATCAAACAGTGCTAATTTACTTAAATGTTATGTTATTTCAGTGATAAAATAACTTAAATTCGTGGGTTATCTTTTATGAATCCTATCTAAATAATTTTTAATATCTCTGAGGGAATCTGTCGATCGTCTTTGAATGACAGCGGCCACATCACGGTGCCCCTCATGCACAGTAAGGCCTGGAGCCAGGATGAAGAAAACAGTTGGATCAGGAATGCATACTGTCTTTATATCAACATGGATCCACAAAATGTTGGTTATTTCACAGACAAGTGTTTACTCACATTTTCACAACAATTGACTGTATTTGCTGTAACGTCAGCGTGCAATGCTTGCATGAGGCAACATTAATCTGCAGGAATGATACTGACTCTGTGTTCAGCATTGCTTGCTTCAAGTGTTGACATTTACCCGATGTTGTTGAGCTGATTTTTTACTTGAGTCTCTAAAGTTATGAGGCGGAGCCCGCTTGTCTCCGTTCTTTTGTTTTATTAGCAGGTGTGTTAATTGACCACGATATGAAGCGTCCATAGCGCAAAATGATATCAGAAGAGATCAGAGATAAAACGTAGCCCTCTTTACACTCTCCTCTCTCCCCCTCCTCCTCCTCCTCCTCCTCAGTAGCTGCTGTTTGTATGTATGGGAAACAATTACTCTAGTTTTAGATTGGTCTTCACCAACTCTTGTTGCTGAATACTCCATCATGTTCACAAGCTAGTCATGATCTGTTTTAACCTGCTGTTTGGTAATGGGCATATTAAGATTGGAGCAAAGTGGCAGACCAACCAACTGGCACACTGATTTTGCCATCTCAAGAGTTCTGTCACTAGCATGTGTAAAAATGGTGGTTTTAGTTCAGCGTATCAGTCCAAACTGTACACTCTCACATTCATGCCCACAACAGGATAACCTACATTCTGTTGTAAGAAACACTGACCTTTTCTTTTCTGACAGCCAAATTCGAAGAATAACACTGAGTGTGTTTGGCTTTCCGATGGTTTTGTATCAGGAAATTAACATTGTGCTCTCCGGATGCCAAAAAAAAAGCTTAAATACCTTTAGAGAGGGGTCTGGATATGGTGTGTGTCTATTATTTTTAGTTTATTCTAATTTATTCATATGTCTTTACTGTACGTACAATACGTTTAACAACTTTTGCATTGCTTGCTTTTTCTTTTCTTTTCTTACTATGCTTTTTGTTCTGCACTGAATTACCAATTAAAATACCTTATATGTAAAAAAAAAAAAAAAACTAACTTGGGGATTATCTGATTATCTGTCAATAAATTCAAACTGAACAGAACTAAACAAATGGCAGAAACATACAAGTGCCTATTCTGACTGCCCTGGTCATGATTGATTTTACCGTTTAGTCCACAATCCTTTTTCTCAGACCTTTCAATCCAAGGTGCTGGGTTGTTGTATGTGTCTACATCTGATAACTGTGGCTGTCTGCCAAGTAAGCTTTTATGGCAGGTAAGCATTTTTTTTTCTTTTACTGCAGTCTGTCATGTGCTCAGTGCCAGCTGGAGGAAGAGGGAGGTAAACAAATAATATGATAAAAGAAAAAAGATTTAAGGAAAATATGGACCTAAAGTTTATACACCAACATACTAATGCACACTAATGCTTAGGAATTTGTTAATTTATTCATTCATACAAAGATAAGTTGGCCTACAGGGAATGGTTAGTTGTAAGTTTCATCATGCTGTTGAGGACAGAGAAAATCTCCAAACTAACTGAAAACTGCAGTAGGCATGATTTCATTGAACAGGACTACATGTAGGCATTCCTAGCATTGGATGGACTCCTGCCTTTAGGCAAGCACAGTTCAAAATGTTAAGCATGCAATATGTTAAACCCCAAGGTGTTTTGACCTAGTTGATGCTGAAACACAAAGGAAAATAAAAACAGAACTGAAGTCTGCTACATTTCGTTCCCTTGATCCACTTCCGTCATACTCCCTACAGCTTGGTGTCTTCCCCACTGATTTTAAAACTGCTTGAGTAAAATCTCTTCTAAAGAAAGGCAACTTGGATATACACCAATCAGCCACAACATTAAAACCACTGACAGGTGACGTGAATAACATTGATCATCTCATCACAATGCGATGTTCTGCTGGGAAACCTTGGGTGCTGGCATTCATGTGAATGCCACTTGACACACACCACCCATCCAAACACTGTTGTGGACCAAGTACACCCCCTCATCACAACAACACTACCCGATGGCAGTGGCCCCCCAGCAGGACAATGTGCCCTGACACACCACAAACACTGCTCAGGAACAGCTCGAGGAACACAATAAAGGGCCCAAGGTGTTGATCGGGCCTCCAAATTCCCCAGATCCCAATCTGATCGAGCATCTGTAAGACATGCTGGAGCAGGTCTGATCCATGGAGGCCCCACCCCCCAACATACAGGACCCAGAGGATCCACTATAAAACGCCCTGGTGCCAGACACCACAGGACACCCTCAGAGGTCTTAAGTCCATGTCTTGACAGGTCAGAGCTGTTTTGGCTGCACAAGGAGAACCTTCTGTCACACCGCGGTGAGGGGTGTCTTGTCTTGGGATTTTTTTTGTCTTGTGAATTTCATGTTTTATTTTGAAAAGTAACTCTCCTCTCGTTTCAGGTCACTTGCCCTTCCTCTTGTGTCACCGGTCTGACGTCTCCCCTGATCCCTGATTGTTTCCACCTGTTTCCCATTACCCTCATGTGTCTTATAGTCCGCGTCTCCCTTTGTCCTGTGCCAGAGTATCTCGTTTGTTCGTGTACCTCCAGCCCCATGGTCACAGTTCTTGTCTCGTCCTTGTCCACAGCATCTAAGTTGGTATTCTTTATTCCTTGTCTCCTCTTAGGTAGAGTGATTTTGTGTTGTAATTTTTGTCAGAGCAGTGTTTAAGCTAGCCTTGTTTGGTAACCTTTTTTTCCCCTCTGTTGGAGTGGTTTTGTTTTCATAGTTTTTTTCAGAAATAATGTAGCCTAATTTTATAGCCTTTGTACCTCCCTCCGTTTGGAGCGCTTTTTGTTATTAAATTTTCATAGTGAATATTCCTCGTCAGAGTAGATCAGTTTTCAGCCTTTTTGTTTCCTCCCCTTGGAGTGATTTTCTGTTGTGTTTTGGAATTTTATTTTTTCCTGTTCCTAGTATTCTCAGATAGTCTAGAGTTGATAGCCTTTTTTTGTTATCACTCTGTCTTAAGAGCTGAAAAGTGAATTTACAGAATAAAAGCCTGCTTGATTTGCGAAACCTCTGCATCCGAGTCCTCTTTCTAGTCCAGGCCTGACACCTTCACAATATTAGGCAGGTGGTCATAATGTTATGCCTGATCGGTGTAACACCCACCAACTATATATCATTTTCAAACTTCCCATTTTTTAGCAAAATTTTAGAGAAACTAATTTTATATCATTGAAGTATCCTTTTTCTTCTTTTCTTTTTTCTTTTTTTTTTTTTTAACTCAAACACTGAATTAGAAATGTTTCAAGTTTTAGGACACATCACAGCACAGAGACAGACCTGCTTATCAGGGCCGGCCCGTGGCATATGCAGTACAGGCACATGGTAGGGGCGTTATCCATCCAGAGGGGCACCACAAATGAGGGAAGAGAAACAAATTAAAAACTATTAACTTTTACTATTTTTTAACTTATACTATTTTAATTGTATTATTTCTAAATCTTGCAAAAAAGCCCACAACAACATAACTACATGACCTATTAAGTAGACCCTTTTTCCTCTTAATTAGACTTACCCAGCAGCATCAACACGCTGGAGTTACCTGTGACTGAAATGTGACAAGAATAATAGCTGATCGGCAATCATTTCAGACCAAAGCCCTCTGGTGCCCAGGGAAGAATAAGAAGAGGAGGAAGTGTTACAGAGTGTTAGATAATAATGTTTGCTTATTTAATATACAGCTAGAATTAACATCAGTTACTCCCACCTTATATTTATGAGGGTGTGTTCAGGGGTTTGGGGAATACACTTTTTCGTTTGCAAGAACACCAAGATCTTTTGCAAGTATGATGCAAGAACCATCCACTGTCATCCACCTTCTACCAACCAGGCATACATTTTTATTGACATCTTAGTCAAGTTTGTCAATGTTAGCCCTGCTTGTAATAAGTTGGTCAATTAAAATGCTCTGCCTTTTCCATCCCATTTAGTAACTATTCCTGTTTGTGTTTAGAATGTTACAGGTTATGATCAGTGGTGGAAAGTAACTAAATAGGCAACATTTACTCAAGTGCTGTACAAAAGTACAATTTTGAGGTACTTTTCTCAAGTACTTCCTTTTTATGATACTTTATGCTTTAACTCCACTACATTTCATAAAGAAATATTGTACTCTTTACTCCACTACATTCATTTGACAGCTTTAATTACTAGTTATTTTTTAATATTTTACACATTGGACAATGTTTCAAGCTTTTAAAATGCACATGGTTTAATTTCAATAAATGTTGAAATGATCCAATATCTCACTTAAAATCGAAGGTCAGAGAAAGAGTCAAAATACTTTAAAACAGATCGGAATTTGGATTTTTCTTTTTCCTCTCCTGTTAATCATCTCACGACCCCTCAGACTAATGTGATGTCCCTGTATATAAAATTGTATTTAAAGTAGTTCAAACTAGCTCCACCGCCAGCAGCAACAATGGTAATACGGTGCTTACACATTGATGTTTCAGTATTGATTATCTAATTATGTCATATATAATAATTTATCAGTCAGAGTCAGATTACTGTAATAATGTGGCTTAGGTGCTATTATTGGCTGGGTTTCACCATTAGCAGATTTTTTATTAATATAATTAAACACCCAGTTGTCACATATACTGCTCTTCTCTCTTCAGATGCACTTTTTAAATATTTTGTTCCCTGGCTGTAAATCCTTGGCCACCTGCAGACACCTCCACCTCAGCACCTGTGTGATGGTAATTGTCTAACAGGCTGGACACACTGGTGCTGCTGTGTGGCGTTACCTCATGCTTTTCATTTAGGCATTCATTTTAACAGGTTAAACCGTTCACACAGGATGCTTGACGCGCGCTTTTCAAATTAACCCTCACTTTAGACAGTCCGGCGTAACAAACTACTAAGAATTTTGATTCTTACACACAGTAAACCTCTAATTAATGCGCTTCGACTCACGCTCTGATATGGATTGAGTCAATAAGGAAATAAAACAGCATGTCTGGTTTCAGTGGGAGGAGAGAGAAACTCAGGGCCCTGATGTGTTCACTGTAGTCTGGACCACTCACATGTGTCACCTGGTGGTTGTTGCAAAGTCAGCTGGATAAAATAAAAGTAGAAAAATAAAATAAAAAGAAGAAACATCTGTATATTGACGACAGAACAAATGACTTTGCAATTTGCAAGCGCGTATAATACAAATATTATTTGGAAATCAAATTACTCCCCTTTAAGTAAAAAGAATTAATGAGTAATCAGTCAAAGATCCTCTTTCTTCCCAAACGCCTTTAGACCATAACATTTTACAACACACGCTGTTTTCAGCTCTTTTTCGGCTTCACTGGGCGCACTCCCTTGTCGCTTCTGGTTCTTGTCCTGACTCTAGGCTTTTGCTCATCACCCTTTCAGGCTTTCCGTGGTGAAGCCCCCATGCTTGGCCATGCGGCCAACAGGCATTTAAGGGTGATGGTTTTTGTTTTTCACTTTTTTGAGAGGTGAACAAAGCTCCAGACTGAACTGAAAAGAAAGACTACAAAGATTCCAAAAAGTCACAAGCCAAGCTCACCATTTGCGATAAGGAATAATTTTGTAATTCTCCTTTTTTTGTAGTCAACAGTTTTGGTTCCATGTATCCCAACTCTGCAGCCTGTCACTCGACACAAGACAAGAGCACACATGCTGTGAGTCTCCTCTGTGGCCTCAGATAGGCTTTGTCTGAGCCTGGATTCATCATCCTGAAGAAGTGAGACCAGCTGCTTCACTGAACCTACTGTACAGCAGTTATCATCTATCTATGACTGTGGCTCCCAACGATCACAGAGTCTGCTCGCCATGCTCAGCTCTTTCCAGGAAGCCCATTCATCACCAGAAAGAAGTAGGAAATAACCATATGTTCTATCTGAGAGTTGATGCAGAGCTAATTCTTAAATTACTTTTCTTTTATTGATCTTAGTTGAGTACTCCCCTTTTTGCGTTTTTGAATAGTTTTTGTTAACTGTCGGCAATAGTTTGTTCACTAATTTAACCTTTCATTAATGCCTTATCATTCATCCACTTTAATTTGACTTTGGTGTCAGAATTCTGAGAAAAGAAAAGTCAAAATTCTGACTTTAAATCTCTGGTCACTGTCATTCATAAAGCACTTATATGGCTTATAACATCTAAGCTGTGGTCTGTACTCCTTGGTCATTTCTATTCACATGGCCATGCAATTTACTGAAAGCATTATTTTACGACTGTAGATTTAACAACTATCATCCAACATTCAGTAAATTTGGTACTGTATATAATGTTTTGATATTGTCATTGTTGTTATTTCTTTGCCAATTATTTGAAGAGACTGACATTTTACCAAAACTGCTTGGATGCATTGTTAAGTTGGAACCTATTATGGTCACATGATTATACTAGATTTCATGGCTTTTACCCTATTAAAGCCGGGGTTGGTAAGAAGGAAAAGCCGTCAAGCTCAGGCTAGATAGGTAAAGTATTCAGCCAGTAAATCCCGCCCCCTGCACTCAGGCCCCTCTCCAAAGCCACTCCCCCAAAACCATGAATGCGCACTGTCCTACGACTGTCGAATACCACCGATGGAGTGCCGAGTCCTCACAAGCGGTGGGAAGAGGAGTGTATCAGTGCATCTTTTTCATCAGAACATCTTACTACAAGTAGCTACCTTATGTCTCATTCGCCTTTAAGTAAACACCTAATATTATCGTATTGAACGTAAACAACCAACATAGCCATTGATAGCACTGATAGCTGTCAAGCTAGCTTTGTTAGCATTCAGACATTATTTTGAAAGTGTAAGTGTTTTTTTTGTTACCCTCAGTGATTCACAGATAATACTCATGGTAATACGATGTGTGTGAAGCACATCATCACGTCAGAGAGGACAACAGGAGGGCAACAAGCAATGGCCGAGGAAGTGGAGGCAGAGGCCGTGGACGTGGGTGTGCAACAGGTCAAGGAGCAGATGTTCTCGGAAAAGATGACATACGTCTAGTAAAAGATCTTCAAGCTCAAAGGATTGCACATGAGCAGGTATCTAAAGTCGAACATTACATGTGCATTTTTCTGATAAACACCACCTACAACTAAACTATTTGTGATGGTACAGTATATTGACCAGGCATGTAACTTGGACACACAAGCGCCCTAATCAGAATCACATTTTTTGAAAAGTAGTTTTTCACAATTTGAATTTGTGTTTTGGTGCATAACAACAAACACAGTAGGTAGAAAACTGTAAAGAAAGACAAAGGGCTGGTACTACAAGTCAAAAGCATAAATTTGATAAAATTAAAAAAAAAAACGTCATATAAACTGGGGCATCTGTACAGTTTTGTCCAGGAATGTCTAAAGTATTGACCATTGAAAGTGTATATGTTCACAGTATGCTGAGGACAGTCGAGCTCTGTTCCATAAAAATATCTAATCATGTTGCTCATCTGTTGCTTTACAGGCCAGAATTCAAGGACTACGTTTGGACCAATCACATCAAGTGCTGGAACTCTGCCTGACACCTATTTATTTGTTGTTCTGTATTTACTCCTTGTTTTGCATTATCTCTAACTTGTTTGAATAAAGTCTTGAAAATGATAAATGCCTTTTCTTTACACTTTTCTTTACCAGCATAAACAACCAACCCGTTACAGTTCTTACACTTTACATGATGCACTAATAATAACAACTGAATTAGGTTCAGACTCTTGTTTATTCCATTTCTTGGAACACATGTAAATAAATAACACTACAAAAATAGTATACCTTTTATCATTTAGACAATATACAGTACAATGAGCATGAACAGCTATATTCAGTGTAGGAGATACACTAATAATAAACACTCGTTAATGGGGCACCACCTCCGTTATTTTGTCTATTTGAATAATCCGGAGGTAATTAATCAAATTCGACTGGACAAGTTTAACTTGTATCAATTCTAATCAATTTCAGATCAATTTATTCATCTCATATATGAAGCAGTGAGATTCTACACATATCCATCGGTTCTCCACATTAAAACAAACCTGCACAGACAACGACGCACGGTTAAATATGTTTATTTACTAAATAAATCAAGGTGAATAAATGAAAGGATGATTCAAACAAACAATAATGATAACATAAGATGTAGAGACTAAATGATCATGGTAATGAATGAATGGAGATGAGCGGATGGTAAAGTCACGAGTCTGGGAAGCATTCAAAGATTACTATAGTAATTTTGACACTAACGAGACCTAACCGGATTTCTTATTAATTAAAGATTACTATGAATCAAAAGAAAAGAGACACCACCAACTCAAGAACATGCGTGTGACTCCAGCAGTGTGCGTGGGTGTTTAGCCTACTTTGCCTGAAGACTGGGAGATGTTCACCACTTTGGACCTCTCCGGAGCTGATAGCTTGACCTCGGCTTGAGGTGTCGGTCCAGGAGAAGGAGCTGAGTCGCGGATCGTCTGCGGCTTGAAGATGCCGCTCGAGCCGGATGGATGTCGCAGCTCGTCCGGTCTCCCAGTGGGTTTCTCTCGTCCAGGTGTCGGAGGGAGAGCGCAGTCTGTCCAGTACCCGGCAGGAAGGTCCCGGTCCACTGCCCAGCGGGATGGCACCGCTTGTGAGCGTTGGGGGCGAGCCGGTCTTGGCTTGGCAAATGTCTATTGTTGCAAACCGTCACACGGTTTGTTGATGCAGGCAATTACTGCACAAAGCTGGTTGTTGTAATAAAAAGTCTTCTTCTTGCCTGAAGTGGTGACTCTGAACTTTTGATCGAACTAATTCAACTTTCTTGACGAAAATAACTAGAGAATAACGCTGGCCTGGCGAGTCCTCAGTTATTACTCAAAACAAGACGAATTAAGTCAAATTAACTTCTACTGAGTAAAATAACGATACTTAACAAAACGAAAGCACTTAGAATTAGTGCGTCCTCAAATTAGAAGATTGAGGTAAAAATCGCACGTGGTCAATTGTGCGGAGATTTCTGCCTAAGAGCGTGTCGCAAAAATACAAAAGGTAAAGGTTTAAAGTAAAGCTAAGAAAAATTTAGAAGAAGAGAGCTTTTAAAAAGAGGTTACAGCAAGAGATTACAGCAAGAGAGTGAGTGAGCCGTTGTCTCTTGGTATTTGTAGTCCATATCAGCAGGCGGTTCCTAAGGGGCGGAGGCGAGTTCACTGTGGATCATATCACTCGACACTTACGAAACTTAAATTAAATTAAACCAATTTAATGTTTCGCGATCGTGCTTCACCTTTCTCAGGACCTTACCATGGCAAAATAAATGGACTTAATGAAATAATATGACCTGATTAAATTCGCTGAACGAATAAAAGAAATTAACACTGGATCAAACATGAAAACACTTAAAGATACAGTAGAACTGATAGAATCTGACCACATATATAAGCATTTCTTATAGTTCTAATACCTGTAAATGAAGAAACATATTACAGACTTTTAATCAGGAAAACGTATTAAAACATAGATATCTTGAAAGTTTAATTTCTTTGTACCCGGACTCACCACTGGAGGGCACTGTGGTTCCACCAAACACATGACACAATTAAACATTAAATTTGATTTTAGCCAAATTTCATCACAGAGAAACGGGAGAAAGATCAGTTTTATGAGCTTCTCTTACTGACCCTTAATCTGTTGGAATTAAGAGAATGAGATCCTGACTTAATGGTTAATTAGAAATGGTCTGAAATCTGGAGGAACACAGAGACCATTTGGTGTGGAATGTGGTCCCAGATAAGGAACCAGATGAGTCGTAATTCAGACCTGAAGTGTTTGCATAGAACAAGTCAGAAGGTTTCCAGTGTTCTCTTAAAAGCTAATGTGTGCTTTAGAAGTTAGAGGTGAGGAGAGAGACACAGGTAAAGAGAGAGATACTCTAAAACAAAGAAAGAAAAACATTTGATGTGAGTTAATTTACATATATAAAGACTCTGTATTGACACCTTCCGATGGCCAGTTGTCCCTCCTGGTAAGCTTCACAGAGGCCTCCCCATGACCTGTGAAAGAGGATATGTGTGCTTGCAAGGGAGAGGAGGTTCATCCAAAGGCTTTGAGTTGTAAATTAATTAAAAGTGTCTTCATATGAAGTATTTACAACCAAGAAAAACACTGTCCTCTCATGCCAGGCGATAAGATGGCGCCCCTCTTCCTGTAGAATTGCTTCATCCAGAAAAACAGAGGTGATAAGAAACACAGGGCCTCACATCAAAGATATAAAGGAACACAGCCATGTGCTCCTACATATCCCCCACTTCGATCTGAATGACCGTAGTAGCGGGAACTTTGGATCGATGAAGTCATGATGTCCATCGTCGAGGAAACTGAACTGGTACACTTCATGTTCAGAGTTGGTGTTTGTATTTATCATGTGCTGAGGTCTATTATATAACAAAAATCGTATACATATCAAAAGAAAAGAGAGAAGCCGATAATAATACTGACGACCCTAACTCTTCCTAAGGGTTAATAGGAGGTGCTAATCTTATAGGGTTACAGGGCCTATACTAAAGTTAGTAACTGTCGTCAACTAACTGTAAAAGGGTCGCTATCACTAACTGATCACTGCACTCGAGTAAGAGTGTTTGCTCTAACTGAGTGTCTGTGGAGAAATTTAGATTTCTTGATTTTGCTTTCCCGTTGATTTGTGTCCAAATGATGGAGCTAAATTTTCAATGTATAGGATAACGTTCTCTGGTGATGGTGGGTAAAATTTCCTTCACCAGAAACAGTGGGATAAGATGCAGAAGAATCTTATCTATGGCTGAGCTGTTCACTGAGGATCTAATGTCTCTCGGCGTGCCTGTCATAACGAACTGACAGGTTGTGTGTGAGGATAATCAACCGACATGACTGAAAGGTGAATGATTACTCACGTAAATATGTATTACACCGTTCATATAGATGTACATTTCTGCTTATTTTCTAAGACTGAATGGGAGCAGCTGTAACACAAGCAAGATCCTTTCAGGGATCACTAAAGTATTTCTGATTCTAATTCTGACTATAGCAAGGCGAGTTTTTATTCAGAGCTTCACTGTGGGTTTCGACCACCAAATGATGCTCTACAACGACTGGCTTATGTTTGTAGCACCTGCTGTTGTTGGTTGATCTGTGCTCTGATGTCTGGGATTTCAGCTTGTAGTTTACATCTATAGCGATTTGACTGTGAATAAGCTGATAACATGGACTGCAGAAAATCCAAAATTAAACAAAATATTCTTACAACAATAGCTTTTCAGGAGCCCCCCAATGAATTGTTCAGGTCTGCACTGAACTATTCGTTTCTGATTGAGTGACAGTGAACTTCCACAACTGCTGCAACCTGTAAGTCGAGTCTGTCAGCTTGACAAACACTTTCTTTGTGTGTAGACGACAGCTGGTGATCAACAGTTTGGTTTGTTCCTCGCGAACAATCTCAGAGTTTTGGTTTTGATTCTACTCTATCAATTTATTATACACTTTGGACTAAAGGGCAAACGTGTTAGATTAACCCCCACTTTGAATCAATGAGTTTGGGTGAATCAAATGACTGTATTTAGTTAAGCAGGTTAATTTAGCAGGTTAATTTACAAAGCCTGTTTCTCAATTCAACTTTTATAAACGACTGGAACAACAGTGACCTTTGTTGGCAACAAAAAAAATTCTACTCGCGATGGGCACTTTCAGGTGCTTTAAGGGTTTTATCCTTATTTATGACCTAATAGAGAAGTTTGCATCCCTGTCAAGTCCCATGGGGTTTTTGTGCGGATTCATCTGGTTGCGATGGACCAACTTAAGAGTCTGCTCTTCCTGACCTTTGTTTACTTTGATCTTTTGGGGCAGAAGCTTATGGGCAAGCCTTCTGGTGTCTTGGTTGTCTTTTCTCGTCAGGGGAGCAGAGGTGTAGTACCACCTTTTGTCCCCCACTTGGATTTTATCATGGGACACTTTTTGGTCATAGTAGGCTCTGTGGCCCCTTCGTGGGAAGGAAGCTCTGGGACGCAGGTTTGACAGTTGGACCTGACGGCAAATCGAGCAGTCTTTGATGTAGTTTGCTACACCTTCCTGCATGTGTGGCCAATAGGCTACTTGTTGGAGTGCCTGATATGTTGCTTTGGCTCCTCTATGTCCTGCGTGTGGAGAGTTATGGGCCTGCATTAGCATCACCCCCCTGTGGCTCTGAGGCTCCACGAACGCATGTGAAGTGAGAGCGTCGGAGACACGTACAAGGAGGTTTTCGACAATGCGCAGGGAAGTGTGTGCGTCATCCAAGTGTTTCAAGTCAGGACCAGAGCGTCTCAGTTCTGAAGAGTTGGCAGGAGCATTGGCTACTGCCTGAGCTTGAGTGACGACACCAACCCCAAGGGTGGGAGGGTTGGGAAGAGATTCAGGATTGAATTGCCAGGGAGTTTCATCAAAGGCACCAGGTGCCAAGACATCTGGCTCAAGTACATAGCCCTGAGTTTCAGTGGGATGTGAAAGATCTATAGGCAGTGGTTGGTGGACCTGTGCCCAAATCTTCAAGCGTTTGAAGTCAATCAGTGGCTCAAATCGGTTGAGGAGATCTTTACCGATGAGAAGAGGGATGGAATCAAAGGGGGACACGTACACAGGGTGGACGAGGTTCATTGATCCCATAGTGAAGTTAATAAATGCCCTAGTGGTCAAGGTAGTACCTGTGGGCGAATATGGTTGGACTTCAAGTGAGCAGTGTTGCAGCTTTAAGTTCCTGTTGGATTGGTGTGCCATTGTTCGCAGTTTGTTGAAAAGCGTTGGTGACATCAGGGTGACGTCTGCACCTGTGTCAAGGAGTGCTTCATGTTCAAGCTCGTTTTCAAGTGTAGCAGATAGGTAGAGCTTGCGTGCAACCCCCCTTTCTTTAAGATTGCCTAAGAACCGTTGAAAAGGTGGTTCAACCTGAAAGATTGACGGGGCTTCATCAGGAGGAGTCTTGTTTGAGTCTAGCTGAACCACTAAGATTGCACTAGAGTCTGGCTGTTTACGCCCTTGGTCTGATTGCTCAGGTGTGCCATTCTTGGCCATTGGGACCTGGTCCTGAGGCAATGCATGTTCAGGTTCAGTGGGATCCATGTACGACTCCTCTTTCACCACCACATTGGGTTGGTTGGATGAGGGTTTTGGAGAGGAAGTTGCTGGATTCTCAGGAGTTGTCAAGCGAGCAACTACTGAGAGGAGGTCAGCTTTTTCTCTATCTCCTTTGTACACATGTTCAATCACACGTTTAATAGCGTCAAGGTCTTTCTTGCTCATACCTGATTGATTCAACTTATCAGGGTTGATTGGTTCAGCATTTTCGTCTGTTGCTTCCTCATCAGATGGGTTTTCATGTTGCCCATTTCTGGATGGATAGCTTTGAGACCCACGTCTGTCGTGTTTTCTACCGTTATAAGTTTGACGGTTTTTCCGTTGGTCTGATTGGGATTTGTTTCGGTGGGAGTCAGAAAAGTGACGTTTTGCACCAAATCGTGGTTGGTACTGACTTCTGTCAGACCGAGAGGTTTGTGGATACCTTCGACCTGAATCAGGTTGGTGAAATGAAGGGTTTTTCTGCTCTGTTGGAGGTTGGTAAGGTTGAGAAGGGGGTGTGGTTGACTCACATGGTTTGACACCCGGAACTCCTTCCAACTCCAGAGGCAAAGACTCTGTGGAAATACTCAAGATATTTGTTTCAGTGGATTTGACCATTGTTTGTCTTTGTTTAGCAAAACCTTTTGTGGCCAGTTCACGTAGTTGTCGACTAGTGAGGGTTTCTGGACATGCCATGACACCAAGATGATGGCTAGTCGTGGGGTGGAGGTTTTGTACGAACAGTGACTTGAAGTGTAGTTCTTCCTCCATTTCTGTCTCATTCTTGGGTCCGAAATAGGCTTCATGAAGCCTCTCATAGTACTCTTGAGGGGATTCTTGTCTTCCCTGTTTGACAGCTAAAGCGGCAGTTAGACCTGTCTTTGTAGTGTAGCTTTTAAATTCATCCATCAATGCTTTGCTGAGGGCTTCATAGCTCTCTTTGACACGGCGAGGTTGTCGCTCGATGAATTTGCTGACTCTCTGATTAGAGGTGACTCTAATTAGGTAGATTTTGTCATCTACTGTGGCATCTGGGAATCTCCTCAGATAGAACTCTATGTCTTTTAGGTAAGCGCTGGTGTCGTGAGTGCCACCAGGCTTGGGTTCGAAACGGTTTATGTTTCGAGCCATTTTATCTAGGTCCCTGTCGGAGGGACTTCGCGAATAGTGCGCGCTTGAACGAGGGGGATGTTGAGGAGAGTTAGACCTTTTATTTTGGTCATGTAGGTCCCTGTCAGTCCGATTGCGGACAGCAGGGCCTATGGGCGACAAAGATCGCGGCGAGGATACGCCTATTTGAGCGTCTCTGTGGAATCTGCTCTCTCTTCTTTCCTCACGGGAGCTTGCATTTGCAGGCGTTCTTTGGAATGAACTATACTCAAGAGAATGTTCTAATTCCCTTTTAACCTCATTGAGCTCTGCCTCTTTCTTCATCTGTTCAAGATGGGATTTGTCAGCTTGGGCTTTGGCCTCTTCTAGTGCCTGTTGCATGTCTTGGAGACGTTTTTTGTCGTTTTCTCTGGCCCTGTCCCAGACTTTGAGCTTAGAGTTTAGATCCTTATTTTCTTTGGTTGCTTCTTCCAAGTCTTTGTTAGTATTTTTAAGATCTTTAGTTACTTCTCCAAGCTCATGTTCTGTTTTATCTAGCTCTAGCCCTTGGGCTTTTAGGACCTGTTTTAGCTCTAAGTTTTCACTGAGCAGTGTAGCTTGTTCATGCTCTTGTGCTTTGACTTGAGACTCCAGTTGTTTATTGTAGTCTTTTGCTCTAGCTAAAGATTCCTCTGACTCAGTTAAGGACTCCCTTGCTTCGGTTAAAGCATGCACTGTCTTAGTTAAAGACTCCTCTGCTTTAGTTAAGGATTCCTCCATTTCCTCATGTTGCTTTTTAAGAGCTCTGTGGTTTTCTTTTCTGACCCTCATTTCAGCTACAGCTTTGTCTAGCAATCCATCTCTATGTTTTTGTTGCGCAGCCATAACAACGATCATGCTCCCTAACATTTTCTCTCTGGTTTTTCCTTGCATTGGTTCGGTTAGGGATTGGCATATTAGCGCGGTCATTATATTTTGTAGTTCATTAGGGTCGGCCTTCTGGATTTCGTCTACGTATCCTGGCAGCAAATTTGTTGTGAGCTCCTTTATTACTGCATCTTGTTCGGCTAGGGGATTCAAAGTTGCGGCTAGTGAACCGCCAGGACCCCCTGATTCGGTCATTGTTTAAGTTTGTTTTGAAAGGGAAAAAAAAATTTTTTATTAAAATTTATTTATTTAATTTTAAATTTTTTCTATTTATTTTATTTGGGCTTTAAATGTTTAATTGTTTTCAATTAGAGGTAGGATTCACCTTTATTTGAATTAACTTGTGCAGTTCAAAACAAGTAAGCGTTTGGATTTTAAAGGATCTAACAGCTAATGTGTTAACAACAAAAACTAAAGTATTTGATCTAACTGTGGCTTTCGATTGAAACTACTTGGATGTGTAGTTAACAGCTTAATTATTTGACTTGCATGAGCATAGCATATCAGCGTCAGATTTCAAGTAATACACTAAAAAGAAAAATTTTAATTGAACTTGGATTGAAATAGTTGAATCTGGTTAAAGTTGTCAAATTGGTAATTTACAGCTAAATTAACTTTTATTTATCTGAATAATGAGACACGTTAATTTACTATGGTAGTTATTGCAGTATTACAAGTTTCCAATAATACAATTTAGCAAGTATCTGTGTGAAAAAAAAAAACTTTTGTTTATTAAAGCTGAAGGATCAAATTCAGTTAAACAAGTTAGCCAGCAGAGTATGCTATTTAGTCGTATTTGTTGTTAACAGAATCATTCACCATGGGTGCTGTCACAAATTTGATAATCACAGATTTGGTCATTAGAGGAAGCTATCACGAATTAAAAATCTTTTACCGAATCGTCCTATAGAGGAAGCTATCACAAACTTTGAGGTTTTAACAGAGTCGAGCAACAGAGGGCGCTAGTACAAATTTAGGAGTTTTAATAGAGTCGAGCACTAGGGGCGCTGTCTCGGAATTGAATTTTAACAAGGCTACCTGAAGAAGAGTCTAGAGGAGGGACTTTTTAGCTCCGCCCACTGATATACCCCCTTGTTTTAGCAGGATTTAGCTCAGTGGTGATTTGGGCTCTGAAACGTTCACTTCTCAGCTGTGGGAAAAGGCAGCAATTGGTTTCACTTTTCACACAAGCAGAATCTGGGCGCAGCGGCCGGCACTGATTTCTTATCACAGACAGTTTTCAGCACATCAGAAAACATTCAACCAGCAACTAGCATTGCATTCATTTACTTATGTTTTCACCATTTGAGCTGATAGAGGTTTTCTGCCCTCCTTTACACAGCCAAATATACTGTCTTTGATCGGATGGTTGCCACAGCAACCGATCTTGATACTACGGGAGTAAAACAATTAAAAACCTCTCACTGTTTGCACAGCTGTTTTCTGTTTAGGTAGCTAATCTAAGTCAGAAAACACGAGGGTCTGAGCAAGTTACAAATATCTCCGGAACATCGCGGCAAATAAAGACTGTCTCAAGATGAGTTTCTAAGCTTTGGCACAGCGCAACAGCTTAAGATTCATCAAACCGGTTAAATTTAGAAGTGTGCAGCGACACTTATGCATGCAAATAAATCACAGACCTGGTTCAACACAGCGTCTGTACACGAAACATTAACGCACGGCGGCGTTTAACAACTCTTTAACTCACAGATCTGGTGATTACAGCGCAGAATCTGTACATTAATTTCCAACATGCGGCGATGTTGAACGCTTCTTTATCATACACGGATCTGGTTACAACGCAGCATCCATACACATTAATTTCATATTAAGCAACGCGATCACAGCTCGGCGGAGTTTATGCTCACACACGATTCAAGGTATATACAGTCAAGAATATAAAGTTAAGTATCGCATTAATCACTCAGTGGACAGCTAAACAACATGAAACAGCTTGGGTTTTGATTTTAAAACCGATGTTTGTCTGTACACATCAATTTAATGCAGAGAACTGTGGTTTTAGGTGGCCTCACACGGGGCACCATATAATATGTAGGAGATACACTAATAATAAACACTCGTTAATGGGGCACCACCTCCGTTATTTTGTCTATTTGAATAATCCGGAGGTAATTAATCAAATTCGACTGGACAAGTTTAACTTGTATCAATTCTAATCAATTTCAGATCAATTTATTCATCTCATATATGAAGCAGTGAGATTCTACACATATCCATCGGTTCTCCACATTAAAACAAACCTGCACAGACAACGACGCACGGTTAAATATGTTTATTTACTAAATAAATCAAGGTGAATAAATGAAAGGATGATTCAAACAAACAATAATGATAACATAAGATGTAGAGACTAAATGATCATGGTAATGAATGAATGGAGATGAGCGGATGGTAAAGTCACGAGTCTGGGAAGCATTCAAAGATTACTATAGTAATTTTGACACTAACGAGACCTAACCGGATTTCTTATTAATTAAAGATTACTATGAATCAAAAGAAAAGAGACACCACCAACTCAAGAACATGCGTGTGACTCCAGCAGTGTGCGTGGGTGTTTAGCCTACTTTGCCTGAAGACTGGGAGATGTTCACCACTTTGGACCTCTCCGGAGCTGATAGCTTGACCTCGGCTTGAGGTGTCGGTCCAGGAGAAGGAGCTGAGTCGCGGATCGTCTGCGGCTTGAAGATGCCGCTCGAGCCGGATGGATGTCGCAGCTCGTCCGGTCTCCCAGTGGGTTTCTCTCGTCCAGGTGTCGGAGGGAGAGCGCAGTCTGTCCAGTACCCGGCAGGAAGGTCCCGGTCCACTGCCCAGCGGGATGGCACCGCTTGTGAGCGTTGGGGGCGAGCCGGTCTTGGCTTGGCAAATGTCTATTGTTGCAAACCGTCACACGGTTTGTTGATGCAGGCAATTACTGCACAAAGCTGGTTGTTGTAATAAAAAGTCTTCTTCTTGCCTGAAGTGGTGACTCTGAACTTTTGATCGAACTAATTCAACTTTCTTGACGAAAATAACTAGAGAATAACGCTGGCCTGGCGAGTCCTCAGTTATTACTCAAAACAAGACGAATTAAGTCAAATTAACTTCTACTGAGTAAAATAACGATACTTAACAAAACGAAAGCACTTAGAATTAGTGCGTCCTCAAATTAGAAGATTGAGGTAAAAATCGCACGTGGTCAATTGTGCGGAGATTTCTGCCTAAGAGCGTGTCGCAAAAATACAAAAGGTAAAGGTTTAAAGTAAAGCTAAGAAAAATTTAGAAGAAGAGAGCTTTTAAAAAGAGGTTACAGCAAGAGATTACAGCAAGAGAGTGAGTGAGCCGTTGTCTCTTGGTATTTGTAGTCCATATCAGCAGGCGGTTCCTAAGGGGCGGAGGCGAGTTCACTGTGGATCATATCACTCGACACTTACGAAACTTAAATTAAATTAAACCAATTTAATGTTTCGCGATCGTGCTTCACCTTTCTCAGGACCTTACCATGGCAAAATAAATGGACTTAATGAAATAATATGACCTGATTAAATTCGCTGAACGAATAAAAGAAATTAACACTGGATCAAACATGAAAACACTTAAAGATACAGTAGAACTGATAGAATCTGACCACATATATAAGCATTTCTTATAGTTCTAATACCTGTAAATGAAGAAACATATTACAGACTTTTAATCAGGAAAACGTATTAAAACATAGATATCTTGAAAGTTTAATTTCTTTGTACCCGGACTCACCACTGGAGGGCACTGTGGTTCCACCAAACACATGACACAATTAAACATTAAATTTGATTTTAGCCAAATTTCATCACAGAGAAACGGGAGAAAGATCAGTTTTATGAGCTTCTCTTACTGACCCTTAATCTGTTGGAATTAAGAGAATGAGATCCTGACTTAATGGTTAATTAGAAATGGTCTGAAATCTGGAGGAACACAGAGACCATTTGGTGTGGAATGTGGTCCCAGATAAGGAACCAGATGAGTCGTAATTCAGACCTGAAGTGTTTGCATAGAACAAGTCAGAAGGTTTCCAGTGTTCTCTTAAAAGCTAATGTGTGCTTTAGAAGTTAGAGGTGAGGAGAGAGACACAGGTAAAGAGAGAGATACTCTAAAACAAAGAAAGAAAAACATTTGATGTGAGTTAATTTACATATATAAAGACTCTGTATTGACACCTTCCGATGGCCAGTTGTCTCTCCTGGTAAGCTTCACAGAGGCCTCCCCATGACCTGTGAAAGAGGATATGTGTGCTTGCAAGGGAGAGGAGGTTCATCCAAAGGCTTTGAGTTGTAAATTAATTAAAAGTGTCTTCATATGAAGTATTTACAACCAAGAAAAACACTGTCCTCTCATGCCAGGCGATAAGATGGCGCCCCTCTTCCTGTAGAATTGCTTCATCCAGAAAAACAGAGGTGATAAGAAACACAGGGCCTCACATCAAAGATATAAAGGAACACAGCCATGTGCTCCTACATCAGGAAGGACGTCCAGAGGTTTCTTAACTGATTATAAACACAGATCAGTGTTGGCCAACAGGTTAGGCTGCAGATGTCGGTGCTGTTGCAATCGTCTACTGTTCTGGCAGTGATTGTCCTGTAGAAAGAATAACACAGTTACTTATCTGACAGTAAATACAACTTTTCAAGGACCTTGAAACTACTTTCAATTATTATAATGCCACAACTTTGAATGAATTTTATGAAGTGACAAATATTCCTGACATCAACCAAAAATAGCCTCTGTTACATCAGAATTTACAATAATTTCATATTTACCAATTCTACTGTTTTGGGGGGGGTTAGCAAAATTTCACTTTCAGAAAATTTTACATAGTTTCACGTTTTTTTTAAAATTATTTTTACTATGCATTTTGACAGTAGCGTGTACAAGCTCTACTTTCTGGATTTTTGTTGTACACCTTGGAGTACCTGGCCTAGGAGAAAGGAGTTCCAGCTTAGTGAAACTTTCATATTACCTTACAAATTTACTTGTCCAACTCCTCAACTCCTCAACTCCTGTGACTGAAAAGTCATCATCTCTGCAAAAATTATAATAATTACAGAAAACTGGACAAGGATGGAGAAATGAATGTATTTACAGGACATAAAGGTAGATTTCAATGTGTTTACGGGGCATACAAATGTTATTGATTCTCTAAAAGACAACACAGGACTGTTGCTATGTAAAAAAAAAAGTAACAATAAAAAGTCTTGGGTTAGGTGGGTGACGAAAATGTCTTACTAATATGTAATAGTCTCAAGCAGTAGGCTAACATGCAACTGTTAGGACCAGTACTTGAAGCATTTTCCTTGTGCTAAGGAGCACATTCATGCACATAAAGCAAACCAACTTAATATGAAAGGACACATGTATGTATCCATCAGAGATACATATTAAACAAATAACAGTGGTCTGATCCATGTTGCTATCAGCATCAAGTTACACTCACCTGTCAGAGAGAGACTCAGCAGAAATAATGGAACCAGCAGAACATGGTTCTGTCGTGAACTGACTCTTTGAAGGCTGGAAGTTGATGCGTCCCTCTCAAAACTATAGAACACATAAATCAGCACATCAGCACATTTGTAAAACGTCCAGTTCAAAGTCTATATGAATGAACGTCACATAAATACCATTTAAGGACATCTGCTTACAACTACAATGCAAACTATATTCACAGATATATGTAATCTTCCCATAGCCTCTGAACAGTGGACTTGGCCTTTCAAACGTGTAGCACACAGTAATTAGTCCACCTCTCACATACAGCTCGTCTGGCTAATGTCCAAACAGCCCAGGTAGCAGTGCGAATATTGCTATATGGATTAGATCCAAAGTACATGTAAATGTTGGTCTGTTTGTAAACGGTAACGTTATACGTTAATATGTTTCAAGCGGCTGTAGTCTATCATAGATAGCTAGTTAATGTTAGCTACAAGCTGACGATGCTAATGATGGTCTAATACATACAACAATAACATAAGGAGCTAATGTAAGCTACGTTGACTACATAATGCAGAGTAATAATACATTTCCCCCAACCAAAACAAACCAGAAATTACCTCTCTGACAGAGACACAGCTAACATAGCGTCCGTTTTCAGGCTTCAGTTGTCACCATCATTGAACAGCCACTCCAACGTTGACTCTCGTTTCACCTCTTGAGCTTTCCAACTTCTTTTTGTTTGTAGCCTTCTCGAGTTCGGTCTTTCTTTTGTTGCTCTGTTTGGCAGTGCTAGCTGCTGTAGGTACAGCTGGTAATCAAAAGTGTGGCTGCACTGAGTCAGCAAAATGTACCCCTGTGCAGGGTCGCAATATTGCCCAGTATTCTCCAAATCCAACATGTTTCTCCATCTCTATGGTTGCATTTCCAGAGTAAATACATTTTTTTCCTTTTATTATTGAAAGAAGAAGGGTTGAGAGTTTTTAGTGTGTGGAGAATATGAATCATGCCTCTTTAATATCACCAGGACATCACTCGTTGTCAAATAATTTTCTGCTAAAAATATTCTAAAATGTCAGTCAGTTTTCCAACCAAATGTAAGCACCGACAAAAGCAGCAAAAATAAAATTAAAAAACACGCAGACTCACAGAAAGCACATACATGGTTGGCATCACAAATCAGTGCTGACACTCATAAAGTGAGTCAGAGTACTGCAGAGAGAGGAAGAGAGAGATATGATGCATTGAGAGCTGGATGTAGGTCTTTGGATTCTTTGACTGCCTGATGACCAAGGATAGCTCCTGACTGATGTTTGCCAGTGATACACACACACACACACACACACACACACACTATTAAACCAATGAAAGTAAGAGAAGGACTGCGAGGAGAAGATGGTCTGTTTTTTTTACGTAAAGATTGAACCAAGCAAATGAATAAAGAGCTAAATCATTAAATGGATGGATGAGGGGGTGGACAGATAATAGAAGGCTTTCACATTACATGTTTATGACCTGACTTTCATAACAAGAGGTGGAGGGGATGGTGGTGTTGTTACTGGCGAGAAGGCTGAGACTGCATTTCAACATTTTAAAAAGTGAATCCATTGGATATTTTTAAGGAGACCTCGGAACAATTTCCAGCCGTGTTTGTAGCAACAAAACCAGGTGTTTTTAGCCAAAACATGATCTTTTTCTTACCCTAACAAAGTTCTTTTTGTGCCTTAACCTAACCAGACTATAAGCACAGTGTTGTCACAAGATAAAATTGAAAGTTTGACCGAAAGATATGTGAAGGATCAATTTAAAGAAAAGTTAACTTTCAACATATCTGTGGTTTGCAGAAAAGACATTGCCAACAATTATACTGATGACTGGGTCGGGCAGGATATGACTGGCAGTTTATTGGACCAATAGAAGAGCAACAGAGAATCAGAGAACCACACAGAATCCCAACTCACCCAAACACTGTAAAGAACAAGAACAGAAGTGCAAAGTAAAACTATCATTCTGAAGCCATGATTCTAGATGTAAACACATTTCTTTGCATCTCACATTGGTAGCATGATGTCATATTTTAGAACGATAATCATTTTAGGTTGCAGTTGTTGGATGGTTTGTGATCCCACAGTTTACATTTAACAGACACAATGAATCACATACTTTCACACAAAGCTTAGTTTGTCTTAGTCTTTGCTATGAC
The DNA here is from genome assembly GCF_040436345.1 of Pagrus major. Lineage (NCBI taxonomy): Eukaryota > Metazoa > Chordata > Actinopteri > Spariformes > Sparidae > Pagrus > Pagrus major. The sequence continues at coordinate 4,520,471 of NC_133235.1, read as the reverse complement.
ACACCCCTGAACTGTTGGTCTACCTCTGTCTCTCTTTACTTAGTCTTTAATAAAAATGGTTTTCAGGGTATGTGGAATGAGCTCAAAACGAATGCTTTAAACAAAGCACATTTCTCAAATTGATCCCTCTCCATAACACTTCACTCTCCACTCTTCAAGTTTCACTCCATGTGAAGTCACTCTCATAGCTCTGGAGGGCTCTCAGTATCAAGGCAGAGGGTAAAAATAAACAACTAAATTGTGGGACAAACACTCAACAGTGAACAGGAAACTGTCCTTTTCTCTCCCCATAGAAGAAAAAAGATCAGTTTCCCATGGACATAGGATTGGGTAGGGACGCTTTGGATATATCCCCACCAATATCCAGTGAGTAATAATTTTGTACACAAACGGTTAACAGAACTTGTTCTCTACTTCCTAAACCAATATCGCTAATAGGTTTGGCTGTGTGTTTTCTTGCTAACATGTGATAGGTTGGCTCATGAATGTGGGCTGGCTGTAGTAGCTATGTTGAATTTATTTGCACCAAAGCTGTTCTGTGCACCCTGGGATAAATAAGGTCAGAAGAACGCCTCTGTTGGGTCCCGCAGATGAAGTCATTCATTGTGGATTTCAAAATGGACTCTGAACTGAACTCAGTGTCCCAGAATTCCCCATTGTTCACACCTAGGTGCAAAATTCAGCTTTGAGCTACTATTGGTCAGGGTGACAGACCCGCCTCTGATCAGATAGTCAAAACTCCAGTGCCTTCCTTTCTTCTCCTCAAGTCTCTCTTCTCCTCAAGCCTCTCTTATCCTCAAGGGCTCCTCTCCATCTCCCCCCCACGGGGCTGCCTGCCCTCAAGATCTCTTCTTCTGGGACTAACAGCTGCAAGCTGCATTTGCAGCAGGTCCAAAGAACTTCTCCTCACTGCAGCAACACGAGGTCCTGCCAGTATTCCTGATCAGTTAGAACCAGCAGCTGCGACACAGCTAACTTCACAATCTGAGGAACACCAAGCAAGTTTACACCGAGCTGCTATCCTTGCAAAGGAAAGGAGTGAACCGTTTCCTCCTCTGCCGACTTTCGTCAGTCCTTGCACAGCACCTTTTCTTCAAAGACTGGTAACGTTGAACTGGGCTTAGATAGCATAGCATAGCACAGCTAAGCACAGGACTTTAAACTCTGGTTGATGTAATGCATATGTGTTCAATTTATTTGTGTGCACTGTTTGAGTGTTATTGTGATCTCAGGTCAGGTTATTGGTAGTTTGCTTTCCTAGACGGCTAATTCGACGTTAGTCGAATGATGCTTCACACAGACTCAGGGTCTTTGCATGCAACTAACCATCTTCTATAACCTGGCATCACGTCACACACACACATACACACACACACAGAGACACACACACACACACACACACATTCCTTGAGCCTGGAGCATATCACACCCACATGTGATATTCAGTGGCCACCATTGTTTCTTTGTTCTGCCAGACACACACACACACACACACGCACCTGTATATAGTACATGTTAGTTAGTGTGTTTTCATCTTTGTGTAAATAAGACTTTTGAACCTTCAAGCTGCCTATTTAATATTGTACAAGAGTGAATGTTGCCAACCTCTACTCTGTCAAGAGCAACCATTACTAGCTGTTATGATAATATTGGTTGTAGTTAAGTTAATTATTAATCAGAGTTACAAACAGTTTAGTAGCTTTTCATGAGACTGATTTGGTGAACTGGCTCTTTTCCCTTCTTCAAGGGTGGTGCCCCGAGGTGATCTAATGTAAATTGGATCTTATTAGTAATCATAATTAATAATTATCCCTGATAGTCATTAATTATTATTGATAGCCAAATTTAACCCAAAACTCCCGATTACTGTTGCATGAAGCACTACATTATGGTGCCTCGTGTGATGTGAGCACAACACCTCATAATTATTCAATAAGTCACAGCAGCCTACATTTGTGACTTGCTCTATCAAAATCAGTCAGATGTCTCAATGGCACATTTCTAGATAAACGTGGATTCATGTCAACATCTTGATTTTCGGTCATTTGGGGGTTTTGTTTGATTTTAAATGAGTCTTGGATTTCAGAATATGAAACTCTTATCAACCGATTTCGACGATAAATACATTTCTGAAGCTTGTAAAAGAATGATGACAAAAGCTAGCAACAAATGATTATCAACTGCACTCTGGTCCTACTCAGAACTCTCCCTCCCTTACGCTCCGTCTCCCTGAGAATGGCTCCTTCAAGGAGGACTAAGGCAGTGGACACTGCGCTGCTTGTTTAGGGTGTGGATAGTATTTTTATTGTATTTTTTTATGTTTAAGCCTAGATGTTAATACAAATGTACAGATCATTGGTTTGAAAAGGCAACAGTACCTGCCTTAAAATGTGTTTTTCAAGGTTCCATACTTCCATTCAGCTGACATATTTGGTCAGAAATGTCTTGTTTTGTGATTACAGTACTTGTTATTGTTGATGATTGCACTATGAAGTCTCTGTTAAACTGCATTCTTGATGGTCATTGCAATTTTAAACAAATAAATAAACGTTCAGTGGTGTTGACTGTTGAGCTCTGCTGTTCACTTATAACCCTGTAGACTAATTTGTTCTGAGCTTGGTTAATTTAGGCTTGTGACAGTGGTAATGTAACTTGTATAATTGCTCTCCTCTGTCTCTTTCTGCCCTTCTGGTGCCAGCAGATACCTTAAAACCTCCAGGCATGCCACGCTTTGCAACACTTCGCGTTTCAATATCTGTGATGTCCTCTGTCCCCGCCAATATCAAAACCAGTCCCTGCAGTTTCCTGCTAAACAAATGAGGGATGAGAAATGTATTGCAAAGGTCACATTTAATCTTTTCCTTGTCACCTTCACCTTTTCCACACACATAATTTCTTTGTCTGCTTATTTACATGAAACCTACTACGTTTTACAATCTACAGCATGCGATGATTTGCTGACTTGCGAAACAAGATCAACAACTGATCGACTTAAAAGACTTGTACTTAAAGACGTGTTTTGAGACCTTTGTGGCACATGGCTTCTAATGCCACAGGTAGTTGAGGTAATACAGTTAGTTATTAACTAAAGATTTCAATTACCCTGGACTAGAATCAGAAGTTACCAGACTTGAACAGGAGGCAGAAAAGGCTTTTTGCAATATTCAATGACCACACAAAACAAAGAGCTATAGCTCTTTGTACCTTTGCATACCCACAGTACCTTTGCATATATGCAAAGGTATTGTGTATTTTTTAGAAACAAAGAATAAACAAACTACATGAAACAAAATAGAAATAGATAACCATGGGTTCAGTATACAGATCAGTTCCACAAGGATACCTCAGTTTCAATTCAGTAACCAATTATTTCCTTAGTCACTCTCTTTGGGTTTCAACCACCGAGTTCCTTTTACCTACTTCTGTATGACTGGGTGCACCTTATTATAAATAATTCAAAACCGCAATACCCAGTCCAATATTATTACTTTTCATCTTGCGTCAATCTTACAATAGTTAAATACTCACTATATCAGCAATAACAACATCACCCCAACCCAAGCACAATAATACATCATATCAATAATATTAATACTCAGTCCACTCACTTAACCAGAGAGATCTACAACTCAGTCCTTCCACCAGCACAGGAAATGTGTTTGACTTTACCATTTTTGACTTGACCTGGAAAAGACATTCACCTCCCTTCTTCCTCAAAGTCTGGGATTTGGGTTGTGCAAGTGGTGCTGGGAGCTGAGTGTAAGAGTGGGCTGGCCTTGTGCAGTTTATGATGTTTATCCTATTGCTATGGCAGGAAGAGGGTTAAGGTTGATGGTTCTTAGATCTCGGCTCCTTCATTCAGGTATGTTCAATCCAGGGATCTGTAGGTTTCATCTGGTTTAGCTCGCAATCAATCTTCAACTCAAGTCAAAAATCCTGACCTGCAGCCATTGAATTGTTCATTAATTAATTGCCTTTCAAGTGCCTTTCTGATTGGTCAGGAATTATAAATTCCTTTAACTTCAACAAAATATACACTCTCAGATTCACTATACCAATTAAATAAAATACAGGACAAAACATAACCTATGTTGCTTCAGTATTAAACAGTTCAGTAGCTTTAGAGCAGAGCAAACATTGAGCAATTAAACACTCTCTACGTCAAGTTTTAATATTCTTTCCAGTTGAGTTGTTACACAGCACTACTTTAGTTGAACTCTACAACAGTAGACTAATTGCATTGTTCATCACGCAGTGATAATTTGGTTAACTCTAGGCATATTCACCTGAACCCGCTAGGTTAGCCTAGCACATTGCAGCGCAGCAATTAATTATTTATTTGTATCCACGACTCACCAATTTGGGAGTTCCGCAACGTCACTTGGCAGGTTTCATCTACAAGCTTACAACAAAGTATAGGCTTTTACCATTCTAATTTGACAACGTTATATTGTGTTTTTACTGTTACCAATGAGTTATGTTTTTACTGTTCAGTAGCAGGTCCCCTCCCTAGTGTTACCCCAGTATCTGACTAGCGTATGCTGTCTAGCCTGCCTATGGTGCCGCAGCCCTGCGTTCTGATTGGCTAAGACCCTTCTGTGTGGTTAACTCTTTGTGACCTGGGATGCCTGGATTACACCATACCATAGGCAATAATTATTGATTGATTGGGTGATTGATGCTGAACAAAATTTTGTCCCTGAATGAGAGGACATGATGAATTGTGCATATGGTTGCCTAGATACAAAATCTGTCTCCACAAGGTGCATCACTTCTACACTAAAGGGCACAAATTAATGTTTAATTGTGTTTTCCCTAATCTTAATTTGAAAGTTAGGATGGGAAATGGTGGTGCCTTCCTGTAAAAACAACTTCCTGGATTGCTAAAAAAAAAAACATAATTACGTCACCAAATTTTGCTTGCCAGGCTGTGGTGCCAGCTGTATTGACATCAATAGGAGATGCATGGAGAACACACTAAAACCCAACATCACTACATGGTATGAATTCTGATGAAGAAATGCCTCCAGAAAATGACAGAACACACTTCAGAGAGTAGGCTAACGACTGAGAATATTGTGAGCAAATGGGGCAGGTCCAACCAAATATCGCTGATGGTAAATGGACTTGCATTTCTATAGCACTTTTTGTATAGCCTTTCAATAGCCACCATACAAGGTGCCAACCTGCTCATCAGGAGGAATTTTGGGTTCAGAATCTTGCTTGAAGATGCTTCAAAATGCAGTCAGGGGAGTTGAACCAGGGACCTTTCTGATGGCTGGACAACCTGCTCCTGAGCAACAACTGCCTGCTGATAAGTGTAATGTGGAAACCAGTGTTTCCTCATGTTAATTAGGCTGTCGGTTCTTGAACACACCCTGGTGTTCAGGCCAACCCCTCCCAACTCCTCTACCCAACTCAGTCCTGATTAATCTGAGGGCATTTAAGGCACCTGTGGCCTCACGACTGTCTCTTTGTCTCTTCCTGGTTGTTGTGTGGGCTCCTCTGACTCTGAGCTGCTCTCTTTTGCCTGGTCATAGTGGTGTCTGCATCTACCTATGAATGAAGGTATGTGGTAAACTGCTGACACATGATGTGCAAGTGAAGTGGTATTAACAAACCCAAACCTTTTCTCTTTTATAGTTCAACTCCAATGTTGTGGGGACGCATTGTTAAGCAGGGTTAGCCTGTACACCTTTTTATTAAGGTATGTAATTTTAACTGTAAGCAGAATATAACTGAAATGCCAATTACATGTTTTTATCACTATTAACTCACCCTTTTTGAATTTATAGGTCATTGTCAGCTGCTGTTTTGCTTTGCTCTAGTTTTGCCTTCATTGATTTGATTTTGTTGTACATTTATGATTAGTCTGGACCAACTGGTGTGTTTTTAATTGTTTGTAGTAATATTTCTTTTACCCCCTTTTTTTCCTTTATTTTAGTGGCGTTAGTCGGCTCATAATGGAGGCTAGGCACGGTGGAGTGGTTCCCCTCACTGTTTGTAGTGTTAAAGTTCACCGGGACACAGTTTGCAGTGATGCACCGTTTGCAGTGAGCACGCGTGGTGGGTAAGTTGTTGCACTCCTGGAACACATCCTTAAGTAGACGGCCTCCCTTTAGCTGGCTTCTGTCCACTTTTTGTTAATTTTGGAAGAAGTGTTTCAAAGACACCATTTTACTGTTTTATAAAAGAATCTCTCAATAAACTTGTTATATTTTCATTATTTGATTCATTTTCCCTGCGTTATTAACCCCCTTCTCCACAGATATTTCCATTTATTCATTTCACTTGAAATGAATAAATTTGACTTCATTTTGGGACCATGTCTCTGTCTTGTCTCAGTAACCGAACTTGTGTTTATCAAGTAAAGGAGGTCTTAGTCAGATTTTCCTAAGATATTTCCTGGGGTGAAATTCCCCAGGTGGCGTTATTGGCACCTACACTCTCACCCCACCACATAAGCAATTACACTGGAGCCTTTCCCAAACAAAATCGAGGGACAATGTGCCGATAAAAAAAAAATCAGATGCTACTACTCTCTGAAGTGTGTTCTTTCATTTTGGGTTTTAGTGTGTTTCTCCACGCATCTCCCATTGACTTCAATACAGCTGTCACCACAGTCTAGCCCCAAAGCAATATTCGGTGATGTAATGAGCCTTCCTTCTTTGTCAGGTTCCTTGGGATTGCTGAAATTGTTTTACATGCACACACTTAGATCTAATTTTCCAATACACAGACCACACGTCAATTGCGACTGAGAGGATGAAGGAGAGTGACAGCAAACTTGTGCATATAATTTACAACAAAATACTCATATTTCCCATCAGATCACAACTGCAGTGACAGCAAGTTGAGAAACAGTCAGATATAACAATAAGAATGACTTATTAATGACTTAACGATAACAGTGATTCCTCCCAATCACAATCATTTTATAGCTGCATTATGTTGGTTTATTAAGTGAGTTTGACAGCTATTGGGCAGAAAGAAACCAAAACAAACTGACAGCAACAAGCTTTGACATACATACTGTCAGCTTCTGGCTAACATTTCCCCAGTGTTAATTAGATCCACCAAAAGCAACATGAGCTTCCCAATAGTCTTTGAAATGCCAGTCTAGTATTCACTGGTGTTTTAGCTCTGGTTTGGCCTGCAAAATCCTGGAGAGAGAAATCTTTATTTTAGACCTGATGGAAGTTTGCTACTACCATATTAGGTTTGAAAATACCAGTTGGCTGGATTGCACTGTTTCTTATTTGCCTTTTCTGGAGCACTAAGTCATATTGGATCTTTGTCCATGATTCAATTTTTTTTTTTTTTGGTGGGTGGATTTTACTTCTTTTTTCTTTTTAAAATTGTAAAAACATTGTTTGAAAAACTTCCAAAGAAGCATAATTCTTACATTTGCGTAGCTTATTAAAGTTTGTTTCCAAGTATGGAATGTTGCCCTTTGTGCCCGTTCGGGGGAAAGAAAAACAGACCATCCGTCAAGTAAGTGTATTTTTAAGCCCTTGGCCTCTGGGGGCACCAATGAGCCTGTTATAGTTAGTCACATGATAGTCCTGGTTACACTATTGGGGCTTTTCCATTGGCACTTTTGGCTGTGCCAAGCTGATTTGTGTTTGTTACCACTTTAACCATGCTGAGTTGAGCCATGCAGTTTTTTTTTTTGTTTGTTTGTTTTTTAGCTTTTAACTGAATCTCTGTGGATTGAAGTTTTGTTTCTCCCCTCCACTGATTGTATTTTCAGATATCTACTGTATTTTAGTCAGCTGTATCAGGAATGTTTATTTATTAAAAGCCAACATTTCATGATTTTGCTGCTCCAAAGTAAAAGCTTTAGATAACAAAATAATGGACTAATGGAGGAATTTATTGGAAATGAAACATATTTATTAGTGGTGGGACTCGATTAAAAAAATTTATCTAATTAATTAGAGGCTTTGTAATTAATCGCATATCAATATTTGACACGAGAAGCAACATTTTTCAATTTAAATGGATTATGGTATATGACTGAATCAATGAATAGACACATAAATGAGCTTACGCTTGCTTTTCAGTGTCATAAAGCTGATAAATTTTGTTTGAAATTGTCTTTCTGCATGGCAGTTCATAAGTTGGGTCAGACGACGCTATCTGTAGCACCGGTCACACCCCTGATCTTCTACCACCGAGAGTGGCCGACAGTCCACTGCAATCCACTTCACCAGTGCGTTTGTTAATTTGTCAGTCGTGGACTTGCTCATTTTGGCTCTGAACCCTGTCATCTTGTCGAGTGTGGATTGGCGACACTGCCTGCTCGAACTAGGAGCGTTGTCTGTGCTAGCTGCAACATGTTTGGCATTGAGGTGGTAGCGGAGGCTGGAAGTGCTCCGGTGATGGGCAAATTCTTTCTTGCACAGTTTGCACACAACTGTGCTTTTATCCAGGTTTCCACCCGGTAGTTTTTTAAAACTAAAATTTCCGCCCACCGAACCCAGCAACGACTTCTCATCCCATTTCTTGTGTTGTGTCCTGTGCATCAGTATTATGGGTTTGCCGGGAACTTGTGCAACGTTCCGCGCTGTTTGGAGTGCAAAAATAAATTGCGATTAAATGCGTTATTTTTTTTGTTGCGTTTATTTTTTCTGTAATTAATTAATCGTAATTAACGCGATAAAGTCCCAGCCCTAATATTTATCATCAATTTGGCGGAGCTTTATTAAAGGCTATTCTTTAATTATACTGCGGGTAGGAAGAGTATTTACAGCCACTCCTTTGACCACTACTAAAAGACAAGCACATCATCAGTTAAAGAAACACCTTCAAGCATGTAGCCTTGCTGGGCTGACGTGCCGAGTCAAACTAAATCAGTTTTGTATAGTATATTCTGAAACACATGTTACAAAATGTATATAGTTACCTGTTTCCCACAGGATTTTATAAGACTATGGTGGGTGGACTTCAGACCCCCTGAGAGGGTCCGGGGCATTCATCCCTGTTTGCACATTTTAAAAGTTAATTGCATCAACCTGGTTTACTTTGAGAGAGAAATTAAGAGCTATATCATAAATAACATGAACATAAATCAGAAATTGTAGAAAATAGGCTATAAAATGGAGAAAATAATAAAATATAACACTGAGCTTTAGCTCTGCTGCCTGGTGATTAGTCCATTCATCACAATTCACTATACTGCACAGCTTTAGCTATACAATATTAACAGAAGCCTCTAGGCAATAGTCAATGGCCAATATCAATGCATTGTTTTCCAATCTTGTATTAGTCCAGAGTTGTGACGAAAGCTTGACTAGATCATCATTATCTTGTTTTAAGATTATGTGCACCTACGCCTGTGAGCATTTATTTGTATTAAACAGTGAGTTGTAGTTCAGTAACACATTTTACAGGTACAAAGTGACAGAAGACAGCACTGGAAATGGCTGACGAAGAAAACAAAGACCAAGAAATACTGCCCAGCTATGTTAACAAGACAGACAGCCAGACTAAAGAGAGGTAGAAAGATAGCACATTAACTCAATGTTACTGTTATTTGCAACCACATTTACCTAATAGCTAATTCCTTATTCATAATTAATAGCTATTCCTGTAGTTCTGGGCGGCTGTAGCATGGCAAGATGTCAGCCAAGAGCGAATCAAATGAACCAAAACTGGCACAGAGATTTGTGCCACATCAGGTTTATTTGGTTCGCTGGTCGTTTGGTTTTTGGCTGACATCTGGCCATGCTATGGCCTGCCAGGAGCAGACTGCCCAAGTGCTATCATTCCACATGGTATGTGGGCCAGATGAATGTATCTGGTGTGGGCCAGATCTGGGCCTTTATGACATTTTACCAGGGTGGTTGATTCCTTTCAGCAGTGTAAACATGGAACTGATACAGGGTTACTCAACAGAGGCTGAAAATAGAGATTTCAGGGAAAGGAATTTGTTAATGAAAAATAAAAACAACAAAGATAACACCAGTGTTATTTTACAAACGCTGACTTGTAGTGTTCTGCAAGCTTTCTAGTGAGTCATCACTTACATTGCTCAAAGGCTTTGTACTTCAATGGCAGACCATAGTATGTGAGTTATTAATACTACTGTATTACAATTGTGTTTCTTCAACCATTGTTGGTTCCAGCTGATACCTTGGTTTAATCTGTAAAGTAGCCCCACAGTTTGTTTTAGAGTGATGATGTGTACTAATATAGCACTGACTATATTCACAGCTTTTGATATTTGTGTAACAACATTCTCTTATAATCCTTTAATCACAGTGTACAATATAAACATAAAAGAGATGGGTACACTTCACTAATCATAGGTAAATTTTCACATAGATGGTAAACTGATGGAAAGACTGAATCAGCAATTCACCTTAGGCTGAGATTTTGTAAAATGACAACCTTTTAAGGGGTGTTTTGTTCCAAACTGGCCAACCAACCAGCAACCAATGGAGACTCCCAGGAGTTACTATTGTGTGAGTCACAGGCACAGCAAGATGGTGTGTTGTTTCTTCAGATTTTGGAGCCAGCACAGCGCTGTGAAACTTCAACTTTTCAGTACAGACTATGGTTAGCTAGATAATGTCACTAAGCAACCGCCAGCTGTTAGTTACAATTTTGAGCCATTCTGTGTAAAAAGAGCACACACACCTCACGTAAAAATAAAAATCGATTTTCTTTGCTTTTAGAGCACATCTCCATCGATGGTTGCCTCCATGGAATCCAATCATTTCCTGATGATGGACACCTTGAAGGGCTTTATCCCGTATATACCATGGTCACTTGCCCAAAAAAAGGACCATAAATTTACATTTTCACGCGATTTGAAATCAAATGTTTGAGAGCGTTTGACTAATAGCTGGAACAATCTTTAGAATCCCATAAGGTTCTTTTGCAATGGAAAAATTGTTCACTACACCAGTAAATAAGACCTTAGATATTACTTGACAACAGGAGATAAACTAGTCCACTCAGCTTATTGAACCCTTCTGCTTAGCAGTTAGCCTGAAAGCTAATGTTATGCGAGCAAGATTCAATGTCAATAACATTGCTCATGATCGACAGTGTTGTCGTATGTTTATCAACAGGCCTAGCTAGCGAGCCATGTCGTTGACCACAAATGTATTATCAGATAAAGATTTTTACGAACAAATGACTGGCCATGTGTACTGTTGGCCACAGCCTGAAGTAGGAAGTTGAATAGGGAATGGGATGTGGGATGGTTGCTTGATATTAGTGAGTTCAGAGGGACAGTGAGGGCTACTTCCTGCGGTGTTCAGAGAATGATGCATTGAAGAACTTGGCAGTTTATGTTTCTGCAAACCACTGACAAGTTTACACCATATTGACATTCCGATAAAACGTGTCACATCACATTCACATTACATGTTTATGGCCTGATGTTCATATTGAGAGGTTGGAGGTGATGGCGGTGGCGTTACAGGAGAGAAAGCTGCGAAGTCAATCACTGTCTGTCTTGTGCAACAAAACTGGGTGCCTTTGTCTGGGAAGTCAGGGCATCTCCAGTCATGTTTTGTGGCAACAAACCCGGGTGTTTTCGGCCGGGATGTCACAGCATCTCCAGCATGTTTTGTGGCAACAAAACCTTATATTTTAGGCCCGAAAGTCACAGCATCTTGTGCCGAGTTTTGTGGCAACAAATCCTTGCTCATATGTTTGCTAATAGTAATTATGTGTGTACATGTAGTGGTGGTGAGGGGGTGGAAGGGGTGAATGGGTGTGTCTTACCAACCCCTGCCAGCCATGCCCATGTTGAGGCATTTTTTTAATTTTAAGGGTAGAGGCACTTTAGCCAAACCTCTGGAGTTTAGTTGCACTTTAATTTATTTCTAATGTTGAGGTGTCTGCAGCCAGCTGATGCCAATGCCACCCAGCTTAGATACCAGCTTTAGCACATTAATTTAGAACTGTGAACAGATAGTTTCACGGTAACTACTTGAGTCGTTCCATAAGTGGAATAAATTGACACCCTACAACCAATCACAATCGGGCACGCAGGCCATGGAATAAAATAATGTAAGCACTTAGGACCACTTTAGCTTATCAGGGCTTTCAAATAAATCTCAAGATCTTCTTCAGTGTGAGAAGGACGTGGAATATATAGCGTGGATGAGTTTGTTACACATTCTGCCCCCAAAGGTCTAGAATGAACTTGAATGCTCAAAGTGAAAAATGTCTATATTTCTTCCTCAGGGATGAATATTACCTTGTGAGATATTTCTTTAGTGTTCACCATATTGGCAGCAGAGAACAAGCGTCTGCGACAAGCTCTCTCCATCCAAGGAGTCATGGTTGGTCAGCATGAGCAAGCTGTACAGGAGGTCATGGAGGTTCTATGAGGACTTACTTACCAGCGTGTCTCAGCTCAGGTGGCCACCCAACTATCCTCCATATCACCTAATCCCAGCTCTTCACCACCTGCCTCTTCGCCCGCTCTCGCTCCAGTGGCACCCCATATTCTCCCTTGTGAACCATTCATCCCCATTTCTGCCAGGTACTCAGGAGAGTCAGATAAATGTTGACAGTGTATTCACCAGTGTTCGCTAGTCTTTGGTCAGCAGCCTAATACCTATTTCTCTGATAAAGCTAACATTGCTTTTATTATGACTTAGACTTGGGTTGATAGAGCGTCCCAGTGGGCAGTAGTCATTACTAAATTGAATACACCCGTGTGCCAATCCTATCTGTAGTTTGTTGCTGAGCTGTTTAAGATCTTTGACCACCCAGTTCAGGTTATAGAAACTGCCAAGCAACTTCTCACAATTTTGCTATAGATCTTTGGCAGACGCCACTCCAGTTCCGGCATTGGGTTAATCAGATTCCGGTTCGCAGTTGGCGGCCCAGCCAATATCAGACTCTGGTTCCCGTCATTGCTCTGCCTCCTGGGGGCATCTGCCCTTTGTCCTGACCTCCCGGTTGCTGCCCAGACTTGCTATACTACTCAGCCCCGACCTCCTGGTCGCCTACCTGACTTGCTCTGCCCATCGGCCTGACCTCCTGGTGGTCCCCCAGACATGCTCAGCCCCTCAGCTTGACCTCCTGGTCCCCTTGTGTTTCAACAATTTAAAGATTCAGAAAGTTATTGGCCTCTCTACCATCTCAAATAATGTAAGAAGAGGACATAGTCCTGATTTGTTGAACAGCCATCAACACTCCTCAGATCCTCCAAACATAAAAGCGGAAACGTGAGCTTCACCCTCTTTTGTCTTTTGCTCCTTATACACTCTTTGTCTTTTTGCTCTTTTAATTCTTGTCTTGTTAGTCGTGTTTTTCGTGCTGATCTTTTGTGTTTTTGTAGCATTTTGCTTTTGTCTTTTCAGTTTTGCGTGTGAGTGTTGATTTGGTTATTAGATTAACCTGGAGCGCACAATGTACTTCCAGTGCCACTGCTTAATATCATTGCAGGAAGTAGTGTGGCCTTTATGGAGAGGACACACACAACTTTAGTACAGGAGACCAGAGGTTGAATTCTCTGACAGACTTGCAATTAATGTTTTAGTTGCATGAACATTACCCTCACCCCTAATGATAGCCATAGTTTTTGACAGGACCTATACTCATCCCCTCAACTTAGCCAAAGCTGGCAGAGGATTTTGCAGAAACATCCAATATCAATATTGTATTTTACAGGCAACAAGACAGCTTCAACGCTAAAATGATTGTAAATTACTCTAAATGATAAGTGCACTGTACACTGTATTGTCCTCAATCCAGCAAGCCAACTACTCCTTCTTTTGCTGCCAGCAACTACAAACATGTCATACTGTGAAATGCTGATCCTGATTAGAACAAACCCTCTGTATTCTTGGCTGTACTAATCCCAAATTACAGCACATTACTTGATGGAAAGGTCAATTCTACAGCAGTGCTTCAGCAATCTGACAAGATCGCTCCCAGTTAGGCAGGGATAGGATGGATTAGCATGGAGGGTGTATGTGTATGTGTGTGTGTGTGTGTGTGTGTGTGTGTGGTTTGTAATTATTAATGTAGTAAGGATTATTGCATTGGTGATCGTGTTCACTTACATGGACTAACCCCGACTTCCTGAATGTTGTACATACTTACAATATTTTTCTTCTCAAGGTTTTTACATGAGCCATGGGATGCAATTTATTCTCCCTGTTATCATGAATTAACCAACAGAACATTCTTGCCTCTTTGCAATTACTGCTGGCTTTTAATACAGGGAGCAGAAAATGATGATCCAGACAAGTCTGTGATAACAAAAATGGGAAAATCAGGAACATATTTTAATGCCAGTATCCTGTTTAAAATTGGAGTGAGCCTGAACTCTTAACAAAGATTCTCATTCAAGGTAAATGAGATTTTGCATGTTTTTCTTTTTCAATTGTTTTTTATGCATCTTTTTTTTTTTTTTTCAAAAATGTTCTCAGTGTGACAGTTGACAAGCAGAAGACAAATTAGGCTTATTAGACAGGTGTGACAAAATAAATAGACATTGACACAAGAGATTTGTGTCTCATACGTGTTTGTGTGCATGTATAAAAGTTTGCTGTGTAAGTACATATTAGCGTGTATTCATATTTTCCTAGCTGTGACTAGAGCAATGTGAAAATACTTATATTCTTTTTCAGTTTTGAGGCTTGCATGTGTCGAGCCCAAACCAGATTATGCCTGGCCATGTAAAGGAGGGACCTCATTGCAGCACAGGGGCTCTCGTGATCGGGGATCAATACAGTATTTCTGATTCTGATTCTGATGATGTATAACAAATGAAGGCTTGTGAGGAGGCCAGGGTGAGGACAAAAAGCTAATCTTCCACTGCAGAGCGAGGGGGCCCTCTGGACTAATCTGCCCGATCACTAATTATAGGGATGACAAGATGCTGTTTGTGGTGGGATGATAGGATGACACCCTGAGGCAAATGAATACACATTTATAATTTACATACATAAAGTCCAATTTGTTGTAGTGTAGAATTATATTGGTCACACTAGTATTTTAGTTGCCTTATGGTATACTTGAAACATTTTTGTCATGATCCTGGTTTTGTGATTCTGTTATTTCCCTACTTCCATGTGTCATGTGTTGCTTTTCAGTGTTTTTCTGTTCCTTTCCCTGACCTGTCCTTTCCCCGTCTCACTCCACCTGCACCTCATCCCCTCGTTAGTGTGCGTGTGTGTGTGTATGTGTGTGTGTGTGGGTGGTTGGGTGTGCGTGTGTTTAGTTGTTGTGCTCCCTCTTGTCTTTGTCAGATTGTTCTGTTTTCTCCTGAGTTTCTCCTGTGTGTTGTGCCGTGTTTCACTTGAGCCTGTTTCCTCAGTGTCCTCCAGTGTCTCCCCGCTTCTCCCCTTGGTATGTGTTCTGGTTTTTGTTCCTGGCTTTATGTCTCCTCTTAGCTCTTGTGATGTCTGGTTTGAACTTTGCTCTTGGTTTGTACTTTGTTCAGCCTTTTGTGTTGCTGATTTGTTTTTTAGTGTTTGCTCTTCTTGGTTTTTGTTGGATTTTTGGTTATTTCAGCTTAAGTATTAAAGCTTGCCTTTTGTTTCTCAAATCCTGCCTGTCTCCCATGTGTTTCAGGTTTACACCTGCCATTGCCATCGGTTCCCAGTTGACGGCCCGGCCGACACCTGCCATTGGTTCCCAGTCAGCGGCCCAGCGGACTCCTGTTCCTGCTCCTCCGTCGGCTGCCCGACCAACTCTTGTTCCTGCTCCTCCATCGATGGCCCAGCCAACTCCTGTTCCTAGCCGACTCCTGCCAGCGGTTCCCTGTCGCCAGCCCGGCCAACACCTGCCAGCAGTTCCCAGTGGGCGTCCTGGCCGACCAACCTCAGTGTTTCTCCACCGGCGGTCCGGCCGACCAACCCCAGTGTTTCTCCATCGGCGGTCCCCAGTCCCAGTATGGTTTGTACTTTCTTTAGCCTTTTGTGTTGCTACCCTGTATTTTGGTGTTTGCTCTTCTTTGTTTTTGTTGGATACTTGGTTTTTGGTTATTTCAGCTTTAGTATTAAGTCTCGCCTTTCGTTTCTCAAATCCTGCCTGACTCCTGTGTGTTTCTGCATTTGGATCCTCACCTTTTCTCAAAATTCTGACAATTTTGGCTAATAACTCATGAACCATAGCAAGTAGAAGAGAGATTTTTGTATAGTTCGTTCCATGGGTGAAGCTGAATCGACCGATGTGGGTCACGCACATTTGGACCTGGAAAAATAGCTGAAATTTGATATACATGTACACATTATACTATATTTTGTCTGTCAGATTTTGACACCAAGTAATGTGACTTCTGCTTCTACAAATAGCAATGTTTCCATCTTCCATCAAGTTATAGAGCACACAATATTTGACAATTTGACTGCTAGTGATGGCACATGCATAGTATGTGATGTCAGTTTATTTATTTTTTTCTGTGACATCTGGCCACAAAATTTTTGTCTGTTTTGTTTTTTTAATATCATTTGAAACTAAATGATATGAAACTAAGACACCTTTTGGAGATTTTTACAGTGGAATATGACAGAAAGGGGTTAATGTTATTATGTATGAATACAGTTAACATCCTAGGGCACTTCAGTCTAAAGGTCAGCATTTATCAGCCTCTATAAATCTGCTGCTGTGGCTTCCTGCCTCTGGTATCCTCTGTCAGTAGGAGAGGATTTAGTAAGACAATTACACAGGAACTATAGCCTCTGTCTTATTGCCTCTTATTGCCCCTCAAAGGCTCAGAAAAATGCTGGCCTCACCTCAGGAACTGCAGAGGAAATTAAATCAAGGCGACTCAGTGATAAATAGAAAAAAAAAATTTGGCGTGAGCAGCATTATCAAGGAGATCTGCCTAGATGTGAAGCTGCTGTGATTCATTGCTACCTGGTTCCTAAAGAAATCCAAGCAGCTTGTGTCACACTGAAGACTTTTCCAATAAATATCTTCAGGGGATTAATCATGCATGAATAGAAGCCTGAATTTTGATTGACAGAACATAGAGGTTATAAAGAAAATAACAAGGTGGTATATAGGTTCACATCTAACTAGCACATTTATCTTTATATGTTTTACTTTACCACTTGGCTACTGGTATGCTGGTACTCCTGAGTCTGGAGTAAGAGAGACCAGGTGTTGGAGTGTGAAAGTACGATGAGGCTGTACTTCAGTGAAGCACAGTCATAGGAATAGTCTTGCATTCACTAACCCAAAGGAATCTTTAGACACAACTTTCCTCCAAGTCTTTTTTCATTTTCATGTCTTTTTCCCTGCTTCCCTTTGACCTATTGCCTCACTTCATCTCCTCTTATTTCATCATCCCTTCTCCCCTTTCCTTTTCCTGCTTTGCCTTTCATGTCCCCTCCTTTCCTCTCATCCCTTTTGCTCTCTCAACTCTCATCAGCTGCCAAACACTCCCATCCAATCCTATTTTTCCACTTCTACTCTCCACAGTTTCTCACATTTTCCTTTGCTTAGCCTTCTGAGGTGGCAGTAGCTTGGTCTCTGGTGATTTGGCTTGGGAACTGAAGGGTGGTAAGTTTAAGTCAAGCATGGACCAGTCAGTACAGAGTGTGGACTGGTCGCCCGAGAGAGATTCTAACATCTCTCCACAACAACTGCATGTAATGAGTCCCATGTGTGTATTTCAGGCCTATCTGAGTGTGTATAATAACAATGGAGTGAGAAATGTAAGTTCCCCCAAGGAGAACACCCACAGTAACTGGAGGTTCAGACCAAAACAGAACTGTGTTAAAAAGAAAAAAAAAATGCAAGCGGTGACAATGGTAGGGGTATGTAGCTACAGGTACCAATAAGTTATAATGCAGTAAGTTGGGCATAATGAATCCATTAGAAAGAAGGCTCTTCAGCCAAAAGGTAAAAATTAAAGAGAAAGGTTGTTTTGTCTCCCCAATGTACAAGTCTGTGCAGTCCTGGCTGCATTGAACAGCATAAACTACATTACTCTGTTTATGTCTGGGTGTTTTGTCCTGAGGATGCACAAGTTTCTGCCTCAGTGTGTTGGTAGGTTTGAAGTGAACCGGGATATGATGTTTATTGAAGATCCTCCTGAGTTTCTCAGATGTTCCCGCGACATAAGGAATGAAGATGTTGTTACTTTTTCTTGTCTCCTCCTCTCTGTCTGCTCTGGATCTTTTAGAGGTTTTGACAAAGGTCCAGTTTGGGTAGCCACAGGTTTTAAGTGCTCCCCTGATGTGCTTCTGTTCCTTCTCCTTCCCCTCTTTCTTTGTGGGCACGGTCTCAGCCCGATGGTTTAAGGTTCTGATGACCCCCAGCTTGTGCTATAGTGGGTGATGAGTCGAACAGCAAATATTGATCTGAGTGTGTAGCTTTTCTGTACACCTCAATGTTGAGGCTTCTGTCTTCTTCAGTGTGCACTTGACAGTCAAAGAAGGGCAGACTGTCCCCTCTGACATTTTACCATGTGAACTTGATGTAATTGTCCACAGCATTTATATGTTCTGTGAAGGCTTCCACTTCCCCAGTTCATACCTGAACCAGTGACTAGGAGCAGTTCCTGTGAAGGTAATCAAGACTCTGCGCTTAACTTCTTCCATGTAGAGGTTGGCCACTATTGGGGACACCGGTGAGCCCAGGGCACAGCCGTGCTTCTGTCTGTAGAAATATTCACTGTACTGGAAGTAGGTGCTCGTCAGACAGACATCAAGTAAGGCACAAATATGATCTGGGGTGAGGTTGGTTCTGCTGGACAGTGTGTCGTCTTGTAGCAGGCGTTTCTTCACCATCTTTACTGCTTCTTGAGTGGGAGTGCATGTAAAATGTGAGGTGATCATTGCAACATCTGAAGTTGATTTATTGCAATCATAACTTCATTTATAACTGAACTCCCAGATCTCATTGATGCATGTGGTGTTTGATTGACAGGTTAAATGCAGCATTTATTTATGAGTAACGGTTTTATATTAAAAAGTTAAATTGTATTTAATTCCCATCAAATTATATTTTAATTAAAAAAGTTAACGTTTTTAAGTGACCACTAGTTTTCAATGAATTTTTATAACATGCCATGGTGCTTATACATTTTAAGTATAGTCTCAAGATAGCACCTGTGGAGCTGATCATATAATACAGCTGCGATCAATAAACTGGACTTATTTTTGCTTTGTCAGACACCTGTGATCATGAAATAGTGATTTGATGAATGTATCTGTCCTGCACTGCAGAAATGACTGTTCATCTTATGTCACAGGTGGTCTTATTCAAGAGCTATTTAATGCTCAGTCACTTGTCTGATTAGAGAAACAGAAAAAAATAAACAAGAACAACTCATTTGTGAGGCCCGCTTCATAAAGAAATATAACAGACTCAGCAGAGTAACCAGGCTGCTACACTTGAGGGTTTTGCAAATCAAAAGAGGTGAAAGGACATTTAGTAATTTTTATATTCAGTTGCTAAAAATTACATGTAAACACTAGTGTGTTGATATTTAGCAGCCATATTGTGAATGTAGTTTCATCCTCATTCCAAAGCTCCCCCATTCTTTTCCTAACCTCATTTCTATTTCCTATTTCTGACTCAGCTTTCCTCTCTGCTCCTCTCTCCTCTTCTATACCATTCTTTATTCACCTTACCTCACCTGTGCTCATTCTATGAGCAGAATAGCTCTCCCCATCACTCAATGTCGATGCACACTATATGAGTTTCTGTGCACCTGTGTGTGTGTGTGTGTGTGTGTGTGTGTGTGTGTATTTTCAAAGTGGGTGCCGGGCCTGCACTTCAACCTCCCTGTTGTTATGCTCAGAGCAATCAATAGAAAGCAAGGCTTCATCTGAGTGAGAAAAAACGTAGCTCAGCTGTCACAGCACCCTACAAAACAATGACTCAGTATGCCCTGGGGAGCTCCGAGTGTGTTTGTGTGTGTGTGTGTGTGTGAGTGTTTGTGTACACCCTGCTTTGGCTTCATGTGTGCTTTTTTGCACCTAAAGCACATCTGTTTCCACCTTCAGTGAGCCAGCCACATAACATAACCCTCACACACTAACACACACACATGCAAAGACACACATGCACACTGAAACTCCCCGGGGTCTTAGTCCCAGCTCAAGTCCTCACCTTCATAAAGAGTGCAGTGTCAATGTCACGCAATGTCACTGTCAGAGCAGATTAGATCAGCCTCATTGCATTCATGCATCCCAACTGGCCACTGGACAGGCTAACCATGGGCCACTCACCATGGCACTGTGTATGCCTACACACACAGAAACTTAAGGGTGTGAGCAGTAGCATGATGACAATTCTCCTGCTCCTGGCTTGATCTTCTGTCTAGACAGTCTAAATGTAACTTCCTGCGAGGGTTGTGTTATCCTCTGCCTGCCTCAGGGATCACCAACTTCATGCCCCCATGTTTGAAAAAGCCTGTCCTATTTTATTTCAGTCCTTGTTGAACTGTCATGTTCAATATTTCTGTGGTGGGAACCTAAACAATCTAAACATATAGCAACAAATCTCTGTCTGTCTGTATGTATATTATTTGCATATCTAGAGAACAATCTATTGGATCTATTTCACACTTGGAAAGTTTCTTGATAAGGACCAAAGGAATTGCAGTGTGGAATTTGGTGGAATTTGGACATGTGACAAGCTCAATATTAATACATTTTGAATAAACAGTGAACACTGCTCTGTACATCAACAGGGGCATGGCTTCATGACTCTGCAGACAGAAGCTGGGCTCACATGTGGTCCCTCTCATCTGATCACATGGGGAAGCAGACGTAAACAGAATGGAGGTTATCCTGGTGCAACAACTAGCTATAATAACATGTTGCAGTGAGAAAAAAACAAAAGCAGAAGGTTAAATGGATGAGTTGGCTTTATATTCTTCAGTGAGAACTGGAGGTGAGATTTTAAGTTTCTGTCAACAGTTGAATGCTAGCTAACATTAGCCTCAAGGGCTAGCATGATTGCCATTGCTTGTTTTTAAGCAGGAGGGCTCTGCTTTTAAAAAGTGAGCAAATCATTCTCTAAATATACAGTGCATGTCCCAATTTGTAACCATTTGAAAAAAATGTGTATGACATGACGTGTCGTATGTTGTAGTCCAAACATACAGTGTGAAAGGGGTTGACATATTAAACATCATACAAATACAGGTAGCAGCCGGAAGATATAAGGGAGGATGTCCTCACTGACAATCTGGCACTTAAGAAAGTGAAAATTGGGGAAGTGGCACTTTAGCAACATGACTCTAACTGTATAGTGGAGCTCTTCTTCGTGAGTAAAATGAAATAGTTTTAGTTAAGTCGGACTTGGATTGAGTTATTTTAAATCTGAGAATTTCATCGCTCTGTGTTATATCTCCTTTTGTCCACCTGCTCTACTGTAATTTTCACAGTGTGACTTGAAAAACACATTTTTAAAAGTTTATTGTGATGTCAGTGAAATTGGTGGTGGCAGCTGTGAAATCAGGTGTTTCTGGTGGCATATCCTGACTACAGCAAACAGGTTTCTTGTTAAACTGACATTTGAGAAATCAGCTTGACTGGAGAAAATGGACTATAAACGCACTGAGCGAGTGAAGGAAGCAGAGATGCCTTGTGCTAAAAAAATAACACACCTCTACTAATGTTGGTTGTAAATAGCCATGTCATATTCTGTATTTATTTTTTATATTTTGATCCTAGGGAGACTGTTGTTAGACAGAAACCCTGAATGATTCATGACATGTGACCTCAATGATATGGCATGTGACATCAAGGTGAGGACAACAGATGGTGTTTAGAATGCTTTTGACTAACTGATGTCTTGAAGGAGAAACATCTTCAAGACTGAAACACTAAGTCTAGCTGATTTTAACTTCCAGGAAACATCTCCTCTCAATTAATTTCCAACAAGCAGATCCAATACACTCTAGG
Source organism: Pagrus major (assembly GCF_040436345.1). Lineage (NCBI taxonomy): Eukaryota > Metazoa > Chordata > Actinopteri > Spariformes > Sparidae > Pagrus > Pagrus major. The sequence continues at coordinate 4,498,620 of NC_133235.1, read as the reverse complement.
CCTCACCCTGAACTCTGAGTTGAATAATCCTGTTATAATAATAATTATAATTATAGTTATAATTACAGTTATTATAATTTTTAGGTTCCAGGACAGCTAACCTGAGTTCATTCAGTCAACTCTGAGTAAAAGCCCTACATGGTGAATGAAAAAAGGTCAATGGAGCTCCAAAACCATGATTTACATGTCATGACGACAGGTAAATAAGTAGCCAGTTGAATACAGTGGAGCAAGAAATATTAATGCCTGCCCATGTGTACTACTATGACATTTAAATAACAGTTTGTTCACTCACTTGCTCAAATTTAGGAACAGGTTTTGAATGACATTTCTCTTGAGTTCAGTATATTCAATGCCCAGTGTTGGAGCATGTCTATGACAGAAGCAGTAAATTAGGGACAGGACCTTATGTCAGGTGTTGTTCAGCCATAGATAAATTTATGTTGAACATTGATGAAGGAATCTATTAATTACACAGCAGCCTACTGGACCATTTCTGTGCTGTTATGAATTAATACAGAGTCTCTGAAACCAGCATGCACAGGGATAGAGATTTTTCACTTCATATTTCTAGCTCAAATTATAAGGTGGCGATATTGCTTGTGAAAAAAAATAAGCATATCGTGTCATACACTGCTTATTTGGACCCATTTAGTTTGTGATGCTTTACGGTTGTTAAGAGACTACAGCTGTTGTTAAACCTCTTCACTTTGTCAGTAGTGACTGAACAGTGTCAATTCCAGCCAATATAGAGACTGCCAAGTAATCAAAAATTGGCACTAAAGGCTTAGTCAGATTCTTTAAATCATTGCATTTCATACAGTATTTCATCTCGGCAAACCGTCTTATATGACAACATGAAAAATGGATGGCTTTGTTATACAGTAGTATAGTATAATATATGTGTGGCCATATGCTTCTAAAACAGCATTTTTTGTGTTAACACTGAGTCAAATGATGTCAAAGGGGTCAGTTATAGTACTGAGCCCCTGAAGAATCATCACCTAAATCAGTAGTTCCACTCAGCTCTACAGAACTTTATGGCCTCTTTAAAATCATCGTTTTGCTTTAACAGCCTGCAATTCACTGTGTAGTTCTGTCCCATTGCCATCTGTTAATACATAACAAAGGTATTGTATCCGATCATATTTGCCTAATGAGCTATTTGCAGTTCCTGTTTGCAGTGTACCCATGGATATACAGCCAACACTGAATTACTTTGATACTAATGAGAACTTAAAAAGTGTATGACTCACTTATGACAAAGAGTGTGATTTTTGATGTCAAATCCAACAGTCCAGTTAAAGTACCTTTATTAAGCTGTGCATCAACTACAATATATAACTTGTCTTTGTTTGTAGAACACCAGCATCCATCTGTCCCTTAAACATCATGCAGTCTCTTCACCACACGTCTCTTTTGTGCCTGCTTTAACTGCCCTGCATCTCCTTTTGGGGTGTGCCTCACAGTTTGACCTCTGCCGTGCATAATTATGATTTGTTTGACTGGGTGAACTGCCATCCCATTGCCAACTTTTAACATTGTTCCTGACAGAACATTAAGTTCATGACCTTTGTTTTATTTAGTGGATGCGTATTTGATGAACAGTCCATCTTTATGGGAAAAATTACCATATCAGAAGGCTGTGAAACCACTTCATTATGACCTATATTTTTGTGTCTTTGCTTTTATATGTGTTGATCGGTTATCTAGAACATACAGTAATCTGCTCCGGAGCACATAAGTTGTCCAGCATAAGTTACCATGACAAAGTACCCCAGTAAGAAGAACCCCTGTCAGAGCCCTGAAACCCAGAGCCAACCCAAAAGTTTTCCTGCTACCCCCAAATCCTGCTGTAATAAATGATTCTGCAGTCGTGTAGAATTTAAATAATGTACTAGGTAAAATATATTTTACATAATTGTGTGCCTCTCCATCCATTTTGCTCATCTTGCAAATACTGTTAGCTGCTTGAAAAAGGTAAGGAAAATAATTTGGTTTCACTTGAAAACTCTTCCCTAAATGTATTTTTAAGTTTATTTTTAGTTATTTTTAGGTTGCTAGATGGCTAATGTATTTTTCAACATTTTGACGACTGTATATGTATGTATATATATATGTATGTATATATGTATGTGTATATATGTATGTGTATATATATATATATATATATATATATATATATATATATATATATACATATACACACATATATGTATATATATATATATATGCATATATATATATATATATGTGTGTGTATATGTGTATATATATATATATGTGTATATATATATATATATATATATATATATGTATATATATATATATATATGTGTGTGTGTATATATATATATGTATATATGTGTGTGTATGTATATATATATATATGTGTGTGTATATATATATGTGTATATATATATGTATATATGTGTGTGTATGTATGTATGTATATATATATATATATATGTGTGTGTATATATATATATATATATATATATATATATATATATATATATATATATATATATATACAGTATATGTATGTATGTATGTATATTCAGTTTCATTCAGGAGGTATCACCGGAAGTATAGCCAGCGTCTTATTTTATGAACTGCACCAGCTGCACTTCTCTTAGTTTCCCTTAGTTATTTACTTAATGAAAAGTTGATGTATTGTTTTTGTTACATTTTAGGGTTTTATTTATTTCATGCATATTACTGTTATTGCTGTTTCAGCTCTAGAGGAAGCATGAATTGCATTAATTCTCTATGTTGATGATTTCGAGGTTTACAAATCATTAGGAAACCTTACGGAAAAAAATCAAAGAAGCTTTTCACTTTTCATTATAAACATAGCACAAAAAGTAAGCAAAGATTATTTCTTTGTTGTAACAATGCTTCTTGGCAATAAATCTTATACCGTTGTGAAAGTCTGTTTATTTTCCTTTTAAATGGTGCCACATTTTTAAGGAACATGCATTTGTGGGATGAGCAATAGAGCTGAGTATGTGGGTTGCGCCCATGAAAAATGTGCCAAATCTTCTCTGCCAAACAGCTTATTGTGCTATTGACTCTTGTTTGGTGGATTGGATGATTGAAGTCTGAAGAAACAAGCTATATTGGCAATTTAACAATTTATTAATTTAAAAAACAGGAGCCTCAGTCGCGTGTGGAAGAACCATACACAGCGATCCAACTGTCGTAGGGTCAAAGTGTGGAGAAGACGCGAAGAACACTATGCTGATTGCTGCACCGATAGAATAACATCTTTTGGTGGAGGCAGTGTGATGATGTCGGGCAGCATCTCCCTCACTGGAAAAACGAGGCTTGTCATCATTGGAGGCAACCTCAATGCAGACAGATATCGAGATGAGATTCTGCAACCAGTGGCAATCCCATATCTCCACAGTCTGGGCCCCGATCTCTATCCTCCAAGATGACAACACTCGCCACCACAGAGCGGGGTTTCTCACAGACTACCTCCAGAATTTGGGAGTGGAGAGGATGGAATGGCCTGCCAGCAGTCCTGACCTCAACCCTGTTGAACACTTGTGGGATCAGCTTGGGCGTGCTGTTCGTGCCAGAGTGACCAACACAACCACAAAGGCTGACTTGTGACAAATGCTGCTTGAAGAATGGGATGCCATCCCCCAGCAGTGTGTGACCAGGCTGGTGACCAGCATGAGGAGGAGGTGCCAGGCTGTTGTGGCTGTGTATGGTTCTTCCACATGCTACTGAGGCTCCTGTTTGTTAAATTAATAAATTGTTAAATTGCCAACATGTCCTGTTTCTTCAGACTTCAACCATCCAATCCACCAAAAAAGAGTCAATAGCAGAATAAGCTGTTTGGTAGAGAATATAGAGAAGACATTTTTCATGGGCGCAACCCACATACTCAGCTCTGCTGCTCATCCCACAAATACATGTTCCTTACAAATGTGGCACCGTTTAAAAGGGAAATAAAAAGGCTTTCCAAAGGTATAAGATTTATTGCCAAGAAGCATTGTTACAACAAAGAAATAATCTACCAAACACAAATTTCCTTACTTTTTGTGCTATGTTTACTTGGCCATTCTCCGCAGATTTGGCTACAAAATCATTTTGGAGCCTCTCTTGAAAGATCTGTCTGTCTTGGAACAAGGAGTTTTCTTTGTCTGTGCTGGACAGAACAATAAAGGAACAATATATTGTGTGGCAGTAGACAAGCTTGGTGTGCACTCTCTCAGTGGACCATACATTTGCAGGTTTTGCTTAGGACCACAGTCTGAATACTAAAAAAGAAGTACACTATGGAGAAATTCCTCCTCAAACAGATGAAGCCCATAACTTGCATCTCAACAAAGTAGAGGAGGACTTTCAGTTTATTCAGTCCTGAAAATGAGGACAGTGTGTTTATTTAGTTTGTTTAGGCATATAAAATGGGAAAAAGATATTTCTCTTCTGATTAAAATGTTATTCCCCCAAACTACATAGTGCACCTTTAATGAGTAGGCTTACTTTTACTTTTGTGGTATTTTTAAGATGGCCCTTGCATAAAAGTGAGATGTCTATTCAGTAGAAAGACACAGATATTTTTTAAATTGTTATGCTACATAACCAGAGAAAACAGAGAGCTATTAAATAATACGTGTAGAATACAGAGACACTTTATGTAATTTTGTGTTTTCAATCACAAACCTGGCACAAACTGACTTTGACAATAGCATTTGTAAAGGAAATACTATGAGTAAAATGTATTTAGTAAGCAAATAACTGATTTACTTGAATCACTGATATGCCAGAAGTTGGTCCACCATGACTACTCCAGGATCAACTTTCCTCATATTTTCAATAACAAAAATCATAATAAGAAAGTGACAAAACCAACATATGCAATAACAGTGTCGCAAGTCTTGCAAACAAAGGAGAGGCCTGTAAGGAAACCCAGAAGCCTTACTACGAGGCACTCCTAAACCAGCATGAGTTTTCAAGAACAAAGGAACTGGGCCAACGCCCAAAGGTCTGGCAAACTGTCCCCAAACTTTGATCCGCTCCCTATTGGGCCAAAGTTGCCGCAGGCCATAAAACTCCGGCCAGATGGCCCTGAAGTCACTCAGGGCATAAAGGTCAGGGAGCCCCGCTGCCCGTCGCATTTCCAAGGCAACGCGATGCTGTGAAGAAGCTCCTTCTCCTCTTATTATATTTATTTGCCTTTAATGACTGCCTACCTGTTGTCAAACCAAGTACACTGCCTTTTTACCTTAACAACCCTGCCTCTGCATTTGGCTTTGTGTCCAGAAAAACGATAGAGAAAAATCTGCTCGTTGCTTGACTTGAATCCTGAATTTCTGTATTTGGTGACTCCTAGTGGTAGTGTCAAAAATGTGCTGCGGCAGGAAGCATTGCACCTGCCCAAAGAACATTTATGTGTTCAGAATAATTCGAAAAATGCAATCATCAGATAACAATTCTTCATGTAAGGACATTATCATATATGTCCTTTCTACAACTGTATGTAACTGTCTACAACTTTAAATACTGCACAAACACACTGCAGCATCTTAAGCACTGCTGGCACTAACCACTGTAAATCACAGGCACAAGAAACAGAGTCTCCATTTTTTTTTTGGAGTAATTATTTCAACAAGACATAATCAGGTAAACCTTTAAAATGTCATAAATAAATAAATTGATTAATTAATAAAATCTAATAAAATGCATTATCAAGCACCAAGAAGTACATGCAGTAGTGCAGAAGTACATGAAAACAAAGTAAAACTACATTGTAAGAAAAGCCATAAACATAGCTTACCTTTCCAACGTACTGAGGTTCAGGTCCGATGTGTTCCTCTAGAACAAAGAACTGGTTCCAGATCCAGCCTCTCTTGGGTCGATGGTGAAAATCGTTGTCTGTGTCAGACAACTTGGTCTGGTTCCTCTGTGTTCTGGAGTTTGAGCTGGTGATCTTGGAGTGGGATTTGGCATTCATAATTGTTTGTGAAGAAGGTCTGAGTTTGGAAAAGGATTGAGGATTTGATAGTGAAGCTGGGCTGGCACTGTAGTAAGTGCTGGGGTTCATTGTACTAGATGAGTTGGACCTTTGATAAAGACTGGATTGTGAAGGTAATTTAGTGTTGGGGACCAACTCAGAATTGGTCTTAGGCCTGGTCGCTACCTTAGAGTTGGAGAGTGGCTTGGGCTTGGGCTGTGACAGTGGGCCAATCCTTGTTTTTGGATTGATTTTGGGGTTGGTTTTTGAAGACTGGTTTAAATTGTTGGAGGTATTTGTCGCTTCTTGATTAGAATTTGATTGGTATGCCAACCCTTGCCTTGAATTAGAACTCTGTTTGGACAAATGCTGTAGCTTGACTTTAGTGTTTGAGCTTGATGTGGCTTGGGAGATTGTCAATGGAAAGTTTGAGTTGAACCTATGGTTGTCAGTTAGATAGAGCATGGTGTCAAGCCTTGGCTTTAACTGAAACTTGTTCCGGAATTTCTGGCTGGGCTTCAGTGGAGACATACGTTTTTGAGGACTAGAATTTGGGAGTGGTGTTGGTTCAGGCAATGACTTGACCCAGGGATTAGGGTATAGGTTAGGGATGGGGTTAGTGTTAGGGCTCAGATTGACCTGGGTCCCATAACAACTCTGGGAGACAACACATAGGAAGACCACCAGGGGACACAGACAGGAAACTGCAGCCACGCCAGCTGGAACTCTCATTGTAAAGAAAGGATAGTCCGAAAATGTCTTCCCCTCTCACTTCCAATCTGTCATACCACCGTGGGCATACACAAACAATCGTACACAACCACAGACACACTCAAACACACAGGTTTACAGTCCTTTTCACAGAGCAGGTTAGCCAGTAGAGTCCACATGCTGCAGCCCAAGGAAGCATTTCATGTAGTTCCCTCAGAAAAATTAAAAATAACTCCATAATCTTGTTCACTATGTTTGTGTGGATGTTAGATGTTCCTTAATATGTGGCGATGTTCGTCCTCCCGACATTGTTCCCACATCTGAGACCCATTGAGATGATTAATTTACATGCAAGTATGTACAATTAGTCCATACACTTGTAGTGACGTCCATGGCAAACATTTGTCATATCCACTATGGCCAGAAATCCTTATTCGTCATGTTGAAAGCAGAATCATCTGATTTTTGGGTCATAAGCACTGCAAGTCCTGAAACAGAGAAGATGAAATACATGATCAAAGGTTAAAAAAAAAACAATCTATTAAAGTACCAACAAACTAAAGAGAACAAAATAAACAAAGCCACAGTACAAAATTGCTGACTCTGCTTGGACAACCTCTTTGGAAACCTGTCTGATATTTATATCAAGTATTTATAGACTTCTATACCAATGAGAAATTTTTTCTAAATAAACAATCTCTAAAAGATCCTGTCTGTCATAGTAGAGAACTGTCAAAGCAGTCCAAGCGTCAATGCCAAGCTCTGATTAAAGACTATTTTGTCGATTTATCTTAAGCTCATTCATTTTTTTTTTCATCTGAATATTTTTGTATTTTTCAAAATTATACAGATGGCAGTGTGTACTCAATTTATGTGTTGTTTTTGTACAAAGTTTGTAATTTTTGCAACTGATGTGCTCAGACAATAACATGAACACCACAACAAGGCTATGTATGCCTTCAAGTGCAGGTGTAACAGATGGTCTACAGTAAGGTTGAGAATCAGTGGTGTATTGTTCAATTCCTGATGCCTTTTTTGAATTATGTAAACTAGACACTGATATAATCCAGCCATACTGTTTAATGCCAGCATATGACAACTTGACAACCAGTGTCATATACTTTCTCTGTGCCTGCTTGAGAACAGGGAACAGAAAGTAAATTTCAACAATCATGCATATTCCCAATCTTTCCAGTGTCCTTATCCTATCTTAATATCCAGGGGAGGTCTAAATTAAAGCTGCACGATATATCGTTTGAGCATCGTCATCGCAATGTACGTTTGCGCAATAGTCACATCGCAGGGCCTGCGATGTAGGACGCAAATGAACTCATCTAATTTCAAGGGTACCTGACACACTGTGCATGCAGACTCTGCATGCGCAGCGATCCACCAATCACATTAGTTCTTATTCAGTGTGCTGAAGCAGACCACGCCCCTGCACATGGAGTGAGTCGCTGGTAACAACATTGAAAAATGAGCAACGAACAAGAGAAAATCGCCGAAAATGAAGACTTGGTGCTAAAAAGAAAAGCAACGTCAGTTATCTGGAATTATTTCGGCTACAAGAAGGATGATATTGACCAAACACGTGTTCTGTGTCGACAGTGCCTTGCATCTGTTGCCACAACAAGAGGTAACATAACTAATTTGTTTGACCATTTACGTCGGTACCACACAGCTCAGTACGACAAATTTGTTAAAGCTTGTTTACTTTTTTCTACTATTTACAAAACAAGGGGTTGTGGACCACTCAGGAATCTGATGTAGAGCTGCTCTTATTATTATTTTTTTAAATCATTTTTGATAAAAAGAAAGATGTTTAGTTTTGCTGTAAAATATTTCAGTTGTTGAATAAAAGGTTGAATAACCTGTTTATCACTCATTGTTAGTTACTTAATGTAATTATGAAGCTAGAATGTTCCATTTTAAGATGGAGAGCTCAAAAGGTTCAAAGGTTTGTTTATTGTCATTCAATTCACGTTTGCACATGATAGAACGAAACATGTACTCAGGTCCCAGCACAATAAAAGCAAGCAATAAAAGATAGCAATAAGAATATCTCTAAAACACAGACAGAAGCCATACTCGTAACATTCAAAAAAAAAAAGGTAAGATCAGTGCAGGTTAATTGTCCACAAGATAGCAGCAGTGCAGCATAACATAAAGTGCTATTCAGGTCATCTGATGAAAATTCCTGTATTTTTTCATATGGCAATATATATCGCAGGGTTAAAAAAAATCGCAATGTCAGTTTTTTCCAGCCCTAGTCTAAATAAGATAAAAAATGCTTTTGAATCTAAATTAACCATTTCTTGTTACTATTAGAGATGTTCCGATACCATTTTTTCCCTCCCGATTCCGATTTTGATACTTATGCTGTGGGTATCGGCCGATACCGATACCAGTGTGTTATTAAAAAATAAAATATATCATATTACGCCTGCATGACTGTGATATGATTATCATTGTGGTAAGGCCTGGCTCAGGTTAAACCCTTTGTAAAACATGAATGAATACAGCAAATGAAAGCCATTTATTTTTAAATAGAACAGTGTAAAATAGTAGTGCAACTTAACTAAATAAATCTAGGAATAATTATTTTTTTAAAAATTAAAGTGCAGCTACAATTAGCTCCTTGTCTACAGGTGTCAGGTGATCAATTCTTCTTGCTGCCAATGGCAGCACAGCACAACTGTTTTAGGAGCAGCGAAGAAGCGGAGCAGATACGCAGGACTTCTATTTCTGGCGGATGCCACAGCACAACGCAGCAATTCAGCCAAATTCAACACAGAGCAGACAGGAAGTCAGACACGAAACAACAACGTGACATCCGGTTAATTTTCAAAATAAAACACTCCGTGTTGATACAAGCACAAAAACCTCAAATAAGAGATAAATACGCGCTCTTCTTCTAATCCTTCAGTTGGGAACATTTTGTGTTGTTGTGTTTATAACACATACATATAACTGCAGTCGTGCGTGATTATGTAATTATCGCGGGAATTCCTCGGTTTCGTAACTCCAGCTGTTCGCTGACTCAAAACGCAGCTGGTGGGGGTTGCCGGATGAGGACGACGGAGCAAAATCGTACCGGAGCTGTAACGCAGCGGACACGTATCCAGTGGAATCTCGGAGCTAACGGAGCTAACCGGTAAATAGATTCCTATTTCTAATAGCCTAAGTTACGTGGTATCGGATTGGTGCCTGGACTCCAGTACTCGCCGATACCGATGCCAGCATTTTCGGCAGTATCGGAGGCATTTCCGATACTGGTATCGGAATCGGAACAACTCTAGTTACTATAGGAGGAAGAACTCAAAGATAAGGTAACAGATGTGGCATATTAGAGCTTTATGAAATCCAGCATTCAACAAACGTTGGTCTGGCCCAGTGAAGGACCACACAGCCAACTGGCTGGGGTCACAGGTGGTCTAGATCAGGTTGCCAGAACAAGGGTGGCCATGACATAGACCTGGGTTAAGCCAACTGTTTTACTATAGCTGAACCTTATCTGGCCCAGAACCCAGCCCTATTTCATGGGCACCTATGTTCTGGCTACCACCTGTGGATCTTGATTTATAGCTGTTTGTGGTCCATGTATGCTCTGTGGCCCTTCACTGGGCCAGACCAATTTTGCAATGTGGGCACTCTTTAGATTGTAGTCCAGCAACTCCCGAGACCTCAAGTTCAACTTCTGGTAACTTTTAAACCAACTGGTCACTGACTTTGCTGTGTGTGAATTATCCATCCTCATTAGAAAAGCGACCATATAAGATGAATGTGAAAGCAGCTCGTTACGACCCATATTCATGTTTCTTATTAGGTGGCAACCTCTAGTGGATATAGTAATTATTACAGCACTAAAAGACTGTCAGATGAAGTCCACATGGAGAGAGGGATGCTCGGGTCAAACAAACACAGGACTTTCACCCAGGACACCGTTGTTCGTATCCATTGTGAAAATCAACCAACTGCAGTTACGTAACATTGGCATGTTGTTTCATAAGTAACATAGTTATTTTAACCCAAACCACAATGTTTTCCTAAACCTAACCAATATGCAAGTGTACACCAAAGGTCCAGCACACGTCACTGGTGCACTGCAACAGTCATGTTGTTTTGGGAATGGTCATATGTCATTTGGGAGTGACTGGCAATCGACCTGTTGGTTTATCAGAACCTACTTGCAGCTTGCTGCTATTGGAACCATGGTTGCTGCTGTTGGAACCATGGATCCTTCAAGTGCAGGTATAGCAGATGGTCTACAGTAAGGTTGAGAATCAGTGGTGTATTGTTCAATTTCTGATGCCTTCTGATGAGAGTGCTGTGAGTGAACCAAAAAATAAATGCGAAACCAAAACAATTATTTGAACAGGCTGAAAAGCTCTGTAGAGCTGCAGAGGCAGGTGGTAATAGTCTGCATCATAAAGAACTCAATTATTTCATTCATTTAAGTTCAGAAAAAAGTCACACACAAAAGTCATGATCCCATGCTGAAATAGCTGGAAGCATATACAATGATCAGTATTGTCTTCCTCAGCTGTGCTTGCTGAACGTGTCATCCCTGTTTAACAACACATGGTAATTGTTCTCCTGTCCCATGAAGATTCAGTAGGTATACCAGTGGGCTGAATTAAATGACTGGAGCCATGTTTAATTTAGTTTAAAACAGTCAGGTTGGTGGCCCTGTGAGGCTTTACTACTGCAACTTAAGGGATAACCAAATTTTACAATTCATTATGAACTATGGTGATATTAGCCAAGACACATCAGAACCAAAAAGTGTCAACCGATGGTGGCAGTCAAGGAAAGTTGAGGGGATCATTCAAATCATTATCGCTGGTTTGTCAACTCTATTTTTTTTTTATTGTTAGAATGAACATATTAGCATACTTCAAACAGAACAGGAAAACTGAGAACAACAGCAATGAACGTAAGCTTCAAATTCTCCTGTCAAAGCCTGCTGTTTGGCTCGATTTGTATTTTCGGTCCTTGTTGACTGGATGTACTGCAATGTAAGATGCCCACAGGATTTCTTTGCATTACCTTTAATCTAAATCACTCAACCAGCCTCATCTAAAAACAAGCAAAGCATAAACAATATGCAGATGATAAATGTTTCATCAGTGATGCAGCCTGGCTGAGGCAACCTCTTTTAAAAACATTCTCCTTTTCTTCCTTCTTTTACTCTGTTTTGTGAGAACACAGTGATTGATTTAGAATGAAATGATTGTAAGAAAAGAATTAGAAAAAAATGGAATATTAAAATGATAGCTCAAAGCCCAGTAAACCAATGCCCTTGATAAAAGTTACACATTAAAAAGCTGTAATGTCTCTTGTAATGATACCAAAACAGCTAATATTCCATATCCGTTAAATGTGTTCATTCAACAGTTTAAATTTAAGCACATAAATCATTTGGAACTCCATCAAATATTAAAACATGCTTTCCTATCTGTCTGGGTGAAAACATTATCTTTGAAAGATGATATGACTTCCTTCGTCTTATGCTCTTTTCACTTAAATGGCTGTCATCCTATCTGAGCTTATATACATATTTCCATTGTGAATGCACAGAACTGCTGAATTATTGCAATTACATGAATGAATTTGACAGTTCAGAGGCCAAACGGCCTCATCTGTACAAGAAGTTAAATTTGAAGCTTCAAGGATGTAATGGGCTCTAATAAGAGAATGAGCCATGTGTACTTACTGTGCATGGAGAAAGAGGAGAAATTACTATATTAAAAAAATGTGTAAGGTCAAACTTTGTAATCTGAGACTGTGAGCACAGTGTGAGCCTCATCACTGGCTCTTTGGGATTTCTGTCTAGTGCCAGCTTTCAGTGCCAAAGCTGGAAGTAGAATTCCCCATAAATGAAACAAAGTTTGAAAATACTAGTCTTTCCTTAATTATAAGGTTCCCTGGAGTTTTGTGGCAAACTAGCAAAGTTTATGTTTATTCACTGTTTTTCAGCAAGACACATTGTGCGTGTCCTTGAGTAACAAACATGATTATCTACAAAGGAACATTTAAAATGCTGATTTTCAAATAATTTTGAAACTTGCATTGATTACATCCATGCATCCTCTCTGGCTGCTGAAGCATTGCTGCATTTCTTTGGACAATACTACCACTTGCGGACAGTTGGGGATTGCCCAAACCCTAACCTAATTTAACCCTAACCCTAACCCCAACAGTAACCAGCAAAAAAAAACCCTATGAGTAGTCATGTCTCCCCTAAAATATTTAGTTACAGAGGCGTCTTTTAGGAGTTATATAGAAATACTATAGTCTCTATGATCTTCTTGCTCTTCCACTACTACAGGTTGCTTCTTGTTACTGTGATCATGAAGGTAAAATACTTTACAGAGTAAATAGGCTACAATATAGTATAGAATTGAGTATAGTTTATAGTTAAGAGAATAGATCAAAGATGAAACTGTGCATTTGCAAATCCATTTGTTAGTTGAGCTCCACGAACAGCACAATAGATGTATCAATCTAAAAATCAGGCTGCTGATATTTCAGACCTACTGTATATCTTTCACAAAATAACACAATGAGACTTATAATAACCAGTAATTGGGATATAATGACTAAATATTAGAACAAGCATGGGCCTATATGAAGCATTTAAAATGTGGGTGGGACAATCTAACATGGGTCTGGGGGTTCTCCCCTGAGTAGATGTCTTTTCATGTATTCTGGTTCCCTTTAACAGGTGGATTGTACTTTTATCTTGATAAACTAGCATGAGAAAACTATAGGTGTAATTGTAATTTCATTCAGATCAAATATTTGAAGATATCAAAAAGCTAAAAATACAGAAATGTATGTGATGACTAATTTATAGGCTAATAGCTTTGTGGCACAGGCCCCTGATATATAGACCTTTTTTGGGATAAAAATACAACTACTACTCCACCTCAGATTGGCTGGCTTTGTTGGTTGCATTCTCTTTGCTTGACTCAAACTGTTAACTTACACAGTAGCTCTGGTAATGTTTGTTTTCAGCGGTTTATAAGTTTATAAAACTACATGTAGTTTTGAAGATAACACACAAGCTTTTCGGCCTCTCTCCCGGTCTTCTGCTGCTCCTGTCGTGGTCACTCAACCTGCCCTGCTGCTTTTCTGCCACTCGGCCTTGCTGCTCTACCCAACGAGCCAAGAGACACTGAAGCTGCAACAGTCAGTCAATGCAGTGTGTTTACTGGAGCAAACAACGGCTCACAGTTCACTGCATCAGCTCTACCACTGGCTGTTTGTTCTATACAATATACTGACACATTTATGTCAGTTACATACACACAGTATGTTCAATGGCTGTCTGGATTGTGCCTGTGTATTTCATACTGCGAGCCGTAGTTGACCTGGTAAACACACCACCATGACTGGCTGTTGCAGCTGCAGTGTCTCTGTCCGCTCTACCTAACGAGCCCAGAGACACTCTGAAGAGCGACTCCAGAGGATGAGTGACCCAAACAGGCATAGAGGAAAATGCAGAGAGTGGCCAAAGAGATCGGTGTGTTTACCCGCAAAACTACAGCTTATAAACCAACGAAAACAGACATTACCAGAGGTACTGTGTGAGCTAACAGTTTAAGTCAAGCACAGAGAATGCAACCAACAAAGCCAACCAATCAGAGGAGGAGAAGGACGGGTCTTGCGAGAACATGAGTGGGATCCAATCCATAATAGCGAGCGTGTGTATATGTGCTATGTGTGAGTCTACCTGGGTGCAAGGTAACAGTGAATATATGGTATGGAGTTTAATTGATTTGGATTTGAAAATGAAGCACAGACACAGTTCTCTGAAAAGACCGCTGAGTGAATTTTCCAAATGGCAACAGTGGGGGGGCTAAAACCAACAATTTGAAAGTACACCAGGAAGAGACTACACTGATGCCAGATCAACAAATAATGAAATCTAAAATCTAAGACAATACAGCCAGCCAACAGTAACAATATAATACTGATATATTGCCCAGCCCTAGTCTGGGCCATAGATTCTAACTTGCACAAACCTCAGTCAGCTAAAGGATCAATGAGTTGGGCAGACTAGACTAACATATACCAGTGTCTCACACAGGATTCTGTGAGGCTATGGTGGGTGTTCATGGTCCCCTGTAATTTTTCTTTGCACATTTTAAAGTTAAATGCATCAATCTGGTGCACTTTGAGAAAATTCACTCAAAATCACCTGCTAGGTGATTCACAATTTACTCTACTACACAGTTCTGGCTTTACAATGTTAAGACAGCCCATAAGCGAGCAAACATGAGCCACATTTTTGCTAATGTTAGCAAGCCACATTTGCCTGAGTCTGAAGTTGATTAATTTCACAGTTGACTGACTGGGAGTGAAGGATGCTTTGCTGAAGCAATGTCGCGAAACGTTAAAGATCTTCTGCATGAAAGTGAAAAACATTTTTGGATCAATATGAGAATATGGTGCAGCAAATTAGATTATGACAGTCCGTCAGAGTCTTGTTAATTAATGGGAAACACTATATTCAACTAAACAACCCCTCTGTCGCTACAATCTTTCCCCCTAATCCCCCTTCAAATCACGTACTGCTTGTGGCTCAGTGGATCAAACTATTGGCAGGAATGTGTCTCACATAAACTGTCTGCATGTGCATGACAGCAAACAACACAAGGACTCACTCATAAAAACATTGTTCCATAGTGATTGTACTGGTCACCTTCTAGTTTCTTGACAGAGAAAACGTAATCAAATATAAAGGATGTTATTGTATGGCAAAAGGTTTGGAGCTTCGCCACACCCCTAAGCAAATCATCAATAAAATGTTGCAAAAAGTACTTATATGTTCACAACAAAACAGATTGGTAGTCAGTGCCTACCAAAACGATTTGGCAGTTGCATTTTTGACATTTGGTCAAGCTTAGGAAACTAAAAAGGCTTGGTTAAGTTTTACAAAAAATTGTGTTAATTGTTAAAAGAAATCAACAGTGACAGTTGATGAGATGCCGACCATGGTTTCTCCAGATTTCTACAACTACTACTACTACTACTACTAAAAAATTACACATGTGCCATATTCCTTCCATTTCTTAATGATGGATTTAACAGATGATCAGTGACTTGGAAATGTTTATCCCCTGACGTCTTCTTTTCAATAACCTTTTCATGGAGTTGCTTGGAGTGTTCTTTCGTCTTCTTGGTGTAATTGTAGCCAGGAATACTGATTAACCAGTGACTGGACCTTCCGTCACTTGAGACACATTCACTGCACTCAGATGATCTCCACTTCACTAATTGTGAGACTACTAGAACCAATTCGCTGGAACTCTGTTGAATTAGGTTAGTCACTTTAAAGGGTAGTGAATATTTCCGCAATCACTTATTCGACATTATATATTTTTAATTAATTGACATTACTTTGTCCAAATTTGTATTCACTTTGACATTAAAGGGGTTCTTTTTGTAAATTCTTCTCAACAGAGCCAATTTATATTGACCATGATTCCATTTATAAAAGCAATAAAAGGAGAAAACATCCAAGGTCATTAATACTTTTTATAGGCACAGTTAAAAAAAAATGAGGCTGTACTGTTTCAGCAGCCTTTTGCACTTTTAACAAAGCCTGCTGTTCTTAAATGTATAGCTGAAAGGGGAAAATAAATGGAATCAAATAAAACTGTTTAATCAGTTGTAACCTTTAGGGTTTTGCTGTTCTTTAAACAGTGAACTTTATTTGAGGATGTTGATCAAACACAGCTAGATAGATAAAGTATAACTATCTGCCCTTCTGCTGCAGTCCAAGGGCAGAGGCTGCGCTACAATTTCTTTTGGTTTCTAGAGATCTATCAAAACCAATTAGCCATGGATTAGCATCCAATGTTGCTAATTATGATGCTAATTGGAGGGGAATACACAGCGGACCTCTGAAGGAAGGCTGAGGCTGTGACATGAATACTGACAAGGTTTCTGACGTCCATTTCCTAATATTCTCCTTGTATGATGGTTCATCTATCTATCTGTCTGTCTGTCTGTCTGTCTCTCCGTCTGTCCGTCCGCCCGCCCACCCGCCTGCCTGCTTTCCTTTAGTTCAGTTGCTTATACATTTGAAAGAACTCAAGGATGCAGCACACGGACTGGCAAGCATAAATATTTGATTGTAAATCAAAGCTGGCAGTAAAACAATGTGCCATGAACGTCATTCACTTATTTTTACATTTTTCACATGAATTAACTTCTAAGCACATATCACAGCAGCTGTCTATAATGAGATCTGCAAGAGTTAGACATTTTAAATGTCCAGCTGACTTTTGTTTCTTTCGATCAAAACAGGATAATACAGGGTCATTTCATAAGCACCTTAATAGCGTCACATTTTCATTTCTACTTACTGTATGTATATCTGTGTGGCTAACATCTCTTTACATCAGGTGTGGATGTCTTTACCCTCCACTGGTGTATTTTAAAAATACAGAATTCAGCTTGTAAGATTCAGTCTGTTTCTTTATCTCCTTTTTTTGTGTTTGATAAACTACCATCCCTTGAGAGAGTTTCATTGCCAGTGCATACATTTTGCTGCACAGCAGCCTCTGTGCTCAACCCTTTTCAGGTGTCTTGTGATTACAGGGTCTGTAAGGAAATTTTACATCAAAGAAATTGAGAAAAGGCTGATTAATAAATTATTTGGTGAGGCTGTGGGGGGGATATGGTGTACGTGATATTGCTGTGTTGGTGTTCTTAGAACCTCATAATGTTGCTCCAGTACCATTATTGACAACACCAACATGTTAGAGGTACAACCTAACACTGCAACATGTATTTTAGGTTTGGCAACATGTATTTTAGGTCATTAATGACTCTTGATGTCATGGGATCAATTTTGTGCTCATTGATGATGCTTCCCTGGTAGGAAAAAACAACTAAACCAATCAGAGGTTTGTAGGCTGGATTAAGAATGTGAAAGTCATCTTACCATGTCACAGCAAGAATGTATTTGAAACAAAAACACTGATAAGAGAGGAATGAAATCAATGCAGTTACTCAGTTAGGTGTGAGTGCATACTAAACAATGGGATCATCCCTATGTTCCCCTGGATCCTATGTACCCCGGGTCCTATGTTCCCCGCTTTGTATGTGACCGGGGAACATAGGACCCTTTTTCTAAAAAAAGGGTCCCATGTTCCCTGCTGTTCACCCAAAGGGTCCTATGTTCCCCGCTGTGTATGTGACCGGGGAACATAAGACCCTTTTTTAGAAAAAGGGTCCTATGTTCCCCACTATCCCCCAAAAGGGTTAGGGTTAGTGTTAGGGGTTAGGGTTAGGGTTAGGGTTAGTTACTTAGGACCCTTTCTTAGAAAAAATGTCCTATGTTCCCTGGCAACAGTGGGGAACATAGGACCTTTTTTTAAAAAAGGGTCCCCAAGGGTTACGCCCTTGGGGACCACATAGGTACGCTCCCCTAAACAACAACAGCAACTCTTAATTGGAAAGGTCTCTCTGATCAACACGACAACTACTCCTGCTGCAGCTTCTCTGTTGGCTAAAAGTGCAACAAGTGCAGCAGGACTGATTTCACAGTCAATAAGTCACTTTCTTATTCCAAAACACAAAATGGCTGACATTTACACAATATGTTAGACAGAATAATGAGGTGAAAATGAAATGGCAATTCAGACTGATTATTAGGCTAGAAAGATGTTGAGGCAGCATTCATTTACAAATCCACTTTGAATTTTTTTTCAGTGTCCTTGAGCTGAATTTCGTCCTCTGATGTTTCGGTATTGAAATCTCCTAATAGAGATTATTCATCTACCAGTGCTGCTCCTTCTTCACAGCCTTTCCTGTTATTATCTAGGGGCCTTACTCATCTCTCCTCCATGAATGGCATGGGAGTGTATAACACAGGAACACACTGTATAGTGTGATGTTGTGCTGGTCCAAGTGCTCATCCTTGACACCAAGCTGCAGTATACTTCTGTATTGGTGATGAAATTATAACTCTCCTGGGTCAGACTAAGAAAGAAACCTCATTGTCTATATTAAAAAAGCACGTTTGCAGCTAATGGTATCTTAGCAGAGCTTCCAGAGCAATATGCTTATTAATTGCTTTAAGTGGCACTTCTGCCACAGGAACAGGAAAATAGCTACCTGTTCTTGGTTGGTAAATAAGTTATATCTGATTCCAACAGTAGACTTACATTACAAGAGTTTTTCACCACACCTTGTCAATAGCAATTGTCTGAGAATTAAAGGGACCCGTGCAGATGTTCAACCAGCTTTGTATCACTACAGTGTTGTTTACAATGTTAAACTTCTCTCCATTTTGCCTGCACCCAGAGCCACCCTCCCTTTTGACAAAACATTCCTCCAGGTGACCCAAAACGCATCATGTCGGGGACTTCAGGACTGTTGAATCAACTACAGATTGCTGGTCTGCAGTTTTGTACGTGTGCATCCACGGACAGAAAGAGTACAGTTGGATCGAGTGAGGGGCGTCTCACCAAGCTCTGATCAAACTCTCTAAACTAGGCAGTGCTGATGAACTATGAATCAATATTCTGTAACTATACTGTCTATTTCTCTCCTAAAATGTTTTAGCATTCTATTTGGCTGCAACTGAGAAAGTTTGTGAACAGGAAGTGGACGCCATACTGTTCCTGACGCAGACGCAGAAAAAATTCAGATCACACCGCACAAGGTAATTATTGAATACGAGGGACAAGTGAGGACATTTTTTTTCTGGTGATCCATTTTCTAAGTCTGATTTTAATTGTTTTCTTTCCTGTGATTATATTATGACCCGATGGGGAAAAAATTCTTCCAGGTTAGGACTTAGAACTAAGTCCTGACTGACTTAGTTCTAAGTTGCTGTTTTTTTCCCATCTGTGAAATGTGTTTGAATGAAAGATGCCAAGACACAAATCAATGAGTGAAAGGATAAAGCAACACAGTTCAACAGTTGTATGTGCCTCATACTGGACCCCCCCTGGTAACTACTACTGTTGGTGTTATAATGGCACTTTGAACATAATAACACAAGTACTTATTGCAAATGACAGTTACCATTAACTATGATGTAACACGAACATTTCAGAATATCATATATCAGAATGAGGTCATTAAATGTTACTGCTTGGTCTGACTTGCATATAATACACAATATTCCACTCCTGACACTGACGGCCGATTAGGGCAAATTTTAACACATTCCTCACCAAAAGAAAAACATGACAGTAATGTTACATAGACATAGACTAAAACACAATAGATGTATCATGTGTTTTGTGTGCACAGACATTAAAACTCCCCTGAAAGAAAAGAGAAAACTTGAACGCTTTTAGTCCTATTGAGGTAGTGATGCACTTCAGCCCTCTGTGGTCCAAGTATGACAAAAACAAACACTAAGAAAAATTAACCTTACAAAAAAAAACACATGAAAAAAACAAAATTTCTCCTGAACTGATTTTTTTCCCACTCTGTTTCACACATGGAAAAAAAGAAAAGAAAAAC
Source organism: Pagrus major (assembly GCF_040436345.1). Lineage (NCBI taxonomy): Eukaryota > Metazoa > Chordata > Actinopteri > Spariformes > Sparidae > Pagrus > Pagrus major. Next base: position 4,478,441 of record NC_133235.1, on the reverse strand, counting down.
AATCTTGAAAAGTTTATTTTTTTCCCCCTCATTTTGCCAATTCCTCCACAAAGGAATTTAACACCAAAGGTCAATACAAGGAAGATAAAACTTCAAAGACCATATTTGAACCAAAACAGGTGTTACAGGATAATCACACATTAAAATCCCTGTAATTTCTCAAGACTCTCTTCAGTATCTTTATAGTTAGTGGAATTGAACCACAGGCAAGAAACAACAGACTCCTGTTCTATAGTTTACTACTTTGGTTTAATTTGGTTCACTTTTACTTTTGTGATAAAACCACATTAATTTTACCTAGCATGCTTTCAAGTACTATAACCAGTGTTGGGCAAGTTACTTTCAAAATGCAATATATTACATATTACTAGTTACCTTCATTTTAAAGTAATATATTACATTACAATACTACTGTCTGCATAGAATAATACATTACTTATTACACTACAGGAACCACGGAGTGCCAAAATGCCAATAAATGAAATAATTTATTAACACAAAAGTTTAAAGTTGCAACAGACAAAATGGATGAGGTGTGTTAGTCTGTATTGTCAGTTGTGTAAATGTGGGTGAGTGGCTACAGTGTGTGGGTGTCATGTTGGATGTAAAACCAAAAGACAAGAAACCAAATGTGCATCTGCAGGTAGGGAGGAGAGAGAGCGAGAGCCACGCTGGGGACTGGGTTTTAAAGCCTCTGGAAGCACCGGGCCCAGGTGCGCCTGATCAACCTTGTCATCCAAACCAGGGCAGCAGCACCTCTGCAGGGGAAGACAGGTTAAAGGCCAGCAGGGCCGTGACAAAACTTTGTGTTTTCTTAGGTTCCATTATTAATGTTATGCTGTGACAATGCTGTGCTTATGGTATTATTGCTTTATGTACAAAAACCACAAGATTAAAATACTTGTGCTTCAAATACCTGTCAGGATATGTCCAGAGGTCTTGTAAAAACTACCCTGTTTTTGTTGCTTGAGGTATTCTTAAAATATTAATTTATGCCCTTAAAAGTTTTGGGAGAAGCAGACAAGATTAAGCTTCTTTTCAAGTAAAGTAGCTAGTGTAGAAGTAAGTGGATAAGCGAGTGTCATTTTCAATTACCACAAAAGCACAAATGATTTACATAAAAATCTCTAAATTAATATACAGTTTTTACCTCATTGTAAAGTGGGAGATTACCAGCCAGCGCTGTCATGGCGGGGAAACGTTTTCAGTGTGTGACTCTGTGTGCACCCCTATCATCATGGCAAATGATAACCGCATACACACATTCAAAGATGTGGTCTGAGAAAGGGGTCGGACTGCATCTAGTCAACTCTAGTGCAGTTGGTATTCTTTTCACCTTGCCCATCTGTCTGTCTGTCCATTGACACATTTTTGTCAGCAGAATAGCATAACAACTGTAAGATACAGTTGGGAAACTAGTTTAGAACAAATTGAAGGCAGACTTCAAAGATTGGTGCAGTCAGAGAAAGGGGGCCCACAAGTAGGAAGGTGCTGCCCCAGACTTTATGCACCAGCTCACGTGCGTATATATATTTCTGGAGACACCTATTGTTGCAGGAACTACATAGGTGGTTTTGACTACTTTTCCAGGTGTTTATTCATCTATCTGTCTGTAAACAATGTCACAACCCTGCAAGATGCAGTCATGAAACTGTATCAAAATGAAAGCTGAGTTGAAGATAAGTGTGGTCGGACCCGTACTCATAATAATGTATTAATGACTAGGACGTTTGAAAATACTTTCAATACATATGGCAAATTACATCATTATTTTTATTGTTATTGTTTTTTATGAGGGAGGACGCCTATCCGATCAGATATATACAGTTCCCCCCTGTCAATTAAAATAAGATGTCTTCTTTGGCAGTTTTGCTGTCTATGATAGTTTGCAGAGAAAAATAGCAGATGGTGGGTTTGACAGGACATATAGGTCATGAGGCAGAGTTAAAATTATGTTGCTGTCCGTTGTTGCAAAACAACCACTGGAACGTAGTAAAAACAAAAAAGCATCACTATTTCACTCCACAGGATCAAATATGTGATTGTCGGTTCGAGACAAGTGTTCGAAAGCATTCATTACAGCAAACACAGTGGGTGAGTCTTACCAAGACAGAGGGTTTATGCACACTTCAAGTTAAATGCCATGTTCAAGGGCACATCGCTGTAACTTGTTGAAGTCCAAGGACACACGTTGCCAGTGGCTCTGCTCACTCAGTTTATGAGCTTTCGGTCATAACCGCAGCCATTTAAACAGAAAGCTGCAGCAGTCGAGAGACACAAACCTACAGGGGACACTAATGCACTAACTCTGCTCTTAGAGGAAACACGCACTTTCACAGTAAGTGAACAATTTCACCACCTCTATTGCCTGTTAAGATGTCCCTTGATACGATACATGAATATGAGCTGAAGTCATATTTAAACCGTTTCATATTCATACACGCCAACACACAACACTAATACAGACACAAACTGCACTAACATGGAAATAAACTATTGGACTGTTTTTAGCATGGTGAGAACTATTATCTTATTGAAAGAAAGAAGTGACTTGTTGGTGTGTTCTACCCATTGCCCTACCCTCTGTGGGTTTTCCCTCCACAGTCCAAGACATGCAGGACTCTCCGTTGCCTGTAGTGAATGTGAGTAAGAATGTGTTGCATGCTGTAAAATGACTGCAGCCTTGGCAATCCTAAAAAGGATACAGATTACAACTACAAAGTACATTTTCTATGCTTTGTGTTATGCACCCTTTCAGCAGCTTTCACACAGTTTAGTACCATACACTTACCAAGAACCAAACACATTTATAAACACACATGTTCTATTTCAATGCCTCTCTTTGTTTCATATGTTGACACCTCATTATTCTTTATATACACTGTCCATATCTTCTCTTTATTGTGTTCTTTATTTATGTTAAGACAACAACAATTATAGAAATGTAATCATATAAAAACTGCTCTATTTTCTGCACTCGAGTGAACATTGGTTAATTAAGGAGTCAGTGACCTGTGACAAGGCTACGTCTAAACGTTTTTCTCTAGACCAAGTAAGGTTTCTCCTTAATTTAAAAGGAGTAAGTCAAGATTTAAAACTGTGCAGAGATCTTAAGGAAAATTTAAAAATAATCTCTGTTTAGACAAAACAAGTTTATTGATGTAAATTAATATGCTTCCCAAATTAGAAAGAGGGAATTGTGCTCTGCATTCTCTAGTATTAACAATAATGTTAATATAACAAAACAATACATTGTCTGCTAGCTAGCTAGAAAGTTCTTACATCATGTTCACTTTCAGAAATCGTTACTGCTACTGAAAAGTTACTGCTCATGAAAACCCAACATTTCCTGCTTTTGCTGCTTCAAAATAAAATCTTTGAATTAACTAAGTAACAGAGGGCTTCTTTCTGAAGAATTTATAGGACATTAAATGTGTTTATCACCAAAGTAGCATTGCTTTGTCAGTGGCTATTCTTCACTAATATAGCCATGTTAGTATTGTTCCTAGAATATCACAATTAATGTTGCTTCAAGACCATGATGTGGTGCATGGGTACATGACCCTCACAATTTAAATTAAATTAAATTAAATTAAATGGGTACATGACCCTCACTCAGAAGACTGGGGTTGTATCTAATTTTGAACCTAATTTCACTTCTATATTGTCCATTTCTTTTAAATTTTCTGTCACTGTTTGGCAACTAAAATACTTGGTTTGGTTTAGGCAACAAACTGAGGAGCAGGTAGCCCAGTTGTAATGGAGACACAGATCCCTGCTGTTGGGTTGGCGCGAAGGGGCCATCCACGTGTCTTTTCCTCATACATCTCAATCATCCTGAAATTTTACACATGTGCATAAGCTGTCTGAAAATCTACGTGGAAAGTGGCGTAAGTACATTTTTCATGTGTAGGCATGGTTTATACATTTGGCCCCTGGTGGGATAAAATCTCCGGGTTACCAATGGTTGGACGTGGTGCAGCTAAATTTCTTTCACTGCCATGTGTCACACCTCAATAACATCTCAATAACATCTTTCCCTGACAGTCCCATAATTCTTTCAAGGAACATGCTTATTTGTGCTCATCCATTTAAATAGGCAGCTATTTTAAAAGTTAAAACTCCTGAAGTATAAGTTTAAAGTTAATACTGAATCACTGTTTAAATTCAGTTCAGAGTGTTGGGTATTAAATCAAATTTATGTTTTGAGTAAAAACTAAAATGAGTTGTAAAAAGATGTATCCACCAAATATTTCTTCACTTTGCACTAGTTTTTTTTAATTAAACAATGATTTAATTGGGTTTAAAAAATATTCCTTGTTGGTGCAACCCACCCTCAGTCTTTTAATTTGAACAGAATCGTATGTTGTGAGGCCTAATGTAATTTCCTCCATTAGCAGTTTGCTACACTAGTTTAATAATTATATTTTATATGGCCATGTTTAGGTGTTCACATCATTGGACAACTTAAGATGGCTGTATGATTTAAGTTTTTCATGATGAATATGGCATTAAACAGGGTTTAATTACATTAAATGGCAGACTTTGGCTGGGCCAGGTTCAGGGTGAGACATCCGTGTTTCTTTTCACTTTCAGTGTGTCCAGAAACAGAGTTCTCAAGAAATTACAACGTAGATGTTGATGTCAACTACAAATTGCAAACTGGTAGTAATGGTAACTTTGAGAGAATATAAGTACAAAGATAAAACAAAGAAACCTTATGTGCACATTACAAACCTTATCAGCTGTGACTTTATGCGTCAGAGCTGACATAATCATTCAGTGCTGCTGTGTCCCCCAGGCACACAGTGTGAGTCGGATGGGAGTCAAATGACAGTTTTTGTCATTGCACTCTTTTTACATCTGTAAGTCAGCTGATGTAAACAGACAGTGTGCCCACTAGATTTTGGTCTGCTCTTAGAAATCTGTGGTATTGAGTTTCATGCTTTCTTCTTTATTATTGCAAATAGCAGCAGCAGCAGTGGATAACTTGCCTCCACCACACCTTGAAGGGAACTCAGCACAGAGATCTGTCACTCATAATCTCATTTAAATGCTGAACATTCGTCTAATAGCAAGTTTCTATACTTAGTTTATTTCTGTTGCACAAGCATTATTTACTGGATGTTTAAAGGTACAAAAAGAAAACTACAGTAAAAAGTTTGCATACACTTGTAATGACCATGTACTGTATATCATGGTCAGTCTTGAGTTCCCATGATATCTACAACTCTCATTTTTCTGTGATTGTCACAAAAAACCTTTGTGAAGTTTGGTTCAATAATGAATTTATTATAGGTCTTCTGAAAATGTGACTAAGTCTGCTGGCTCAAAAATATACATACAGCAACTTGAACAATCACTTCTGGTGATTATAGAAAGTTGTGTGAATCAAATGTTCTTTGTAGCATCTTAACTTCTTCTGAGTGATTCTGGTTGATAACAGCTGGTGATTTTTCTGGGCTCATTTTAACAGGACTTGTTTGATACAGCCATTAGAGTCAGCCACAAACCCTACAATGGGAAAGTCTAAGGTAAGGTAAGCTCAGCATTGATCTGAAAGAGCTCATTATTGATTTAACAAGTCAGGAAAGTCACTTGGAGCCGTTTCAAAGCAGTTACAGGTCCCAAGATCAACTGTACAAACAGCTGTTTGTAAGTATAAAGTGCATTGCTGTTGATCACATGGTGAACACACATCAAAAGTGGTGGTCCCAAAGTTCTGACTTGAACCCCATCGAGAACATGTGGACTGTGCTGAAGAAACAAGTCTGTGCCAGGAAGCCAACAAATTTATTTGAACTTCAAATTATTGAAACTTTTTGCATTTAAAGACATCAAGTTTGGTTTATACCGAACTAAATATATGTCCAAAGGACCCAAAACAAAGTTTTTGATTTCTCTCAAATTTATTTTTTTTCTTCATGACCTGCAGGTAATATTTTTAGTTTGAGTCGAATGTAAATTGCGCATGCGCATTGCACACTGCACAGTTAGAGCACATGTCAAGTCCCGTAGCTCTCTCTCGGCATGCTGGCCAAGACGCACCATTTGACATTGTGGATATTGTTTACGTCCTGGGTGGATTTCGTCCAAAAATAAACGTAAGTAGCAAAGCAGTTGCTGATAATTAAAGTTTTAGTGTTTTGTGTTGTCAAAATTGCAAAGAATAGCCCAATTTAAGCTGGCTAGCTAGCTAGCTTTGGCGGTGGCTAGCTAGCCAGCTTAAATGGGGCGATAGCTGGCATGATTGTAGCTGGTAGTAGCTGGCTAGCTAGCTAGCTAGCATTTACTGGTAACGTTATGACCATGAATTAGGGATGTAACGGTATGAAAATTTCACACCACGGTAATAGTGACCAAAATTATCACGGTTATCGGTATACCGCGGTATTTTTAAAACGTCTTCAAAATGTTGAAAAAACACTGATACACTGATAAATTGAAATAATTTCACCAAGATTTATATTTAAATAGATTTATTATATATTAAAAGGCTTAGGGTATAAGCAGCCTGTTTTTGAAATGCGTCCTTTAATGTCTGTGTTACAGAGGTAGAATGAGATGTACTGGCAGTAGCACTCGATTGGCCAGCAGACCCTCTCTGTGAAAAAAATGAATAGAAAATGTCATTATTAATTATTACTGTCATTGTTACTTAATACTAAGGGTGCAACCAACAGATCACAAAACTCACAATCTAGATCATATCACTTTTGTGAGAAACAGGTTGGATAATCTTTTAGATCAAAACAAAAAGGATTATTGTTAAATTAATTATGAATACTCTATTTTGGCTCTTATCTCTATCTAGACACTTGTTATATTCACCATTTTATATTATTCTTTATATATAGTCTATTCTACAAATAATCCACCAGTATTATATATTTATATCACTAACTCAGTCCACCCAGTACGTGTTTGTCTCAAATCCTCCTCACTGCAGCTCTGCATCAATATTTGGGGAATTATTAGGTCGACTTTAAAAAGTGAAATCTACAATTAATAAGCGGTTCAGATAACGTGCCAAATCACGGATCAACTTCGTTCAGTTATACCACTATCTGGTCAGTTTACATTAGTGACAACAGCAAATTAGACAGAGAAAACTCGACATACACACACGTCATGCACCCGAGCTTAAGGTTAATTTACCTTGCATTCACTAAGAGAGCTAACAGTTGAGGGCGATGGTCGCGCAAATGAGTAAGTAAATTGGACGTGTTGCTGCCCCTCGCAAAAACTTTCTTCTTGCAGCTCCTGCAGATAGGGCTGCCATCCTCGACCAGCTGTCCCTAAACATTCTTATAATAACCAAACACGCCCAGACTTCAGATTTGGTTCTCTTTGAAGGCGGAAAAATGCCTTGAGGGCCGCTACTATCACGTCCTCCCTCCGCCATGTCTTCTTCACTACATAACAAGCGCACGTTGCACGCTGCGCCTGCGTAGGGAGACTTGGATAAAGTATCTCGCGAGTTTTCCACACCGTGGTTATCGACCGCGTCGGTTACCATGGTAATTAAAACTTAAACGGTAACCTTCACCGTCGGGAATTTTACCGTGGTTTACCGTGACACCGGTAACCGTTACATCCCTACCATGAATAATAATAAATTTATTTATAACGCGCTTTTACAAGTATCAGTAACGTAAGCTAGCCAAAAGCCATCACTAGTCCAATTGGGCTACATCCAGGGCTAAACAAATATTGCTTAAAGGTAGAGTCTGGAGTTTTGTTTGTTGCAGTTTGTAAACAAAACATTCAAACTGGGCCCCTCCTCTCAGGCTCAACTGTGTAGCCTCCTGCCCCTGACAGCAACAGTTGTCAGGACCGTAAAGGAAAGGAAATACAGTCCGAGTGAAGCGCTGGAGCCGTGGGCCGATAACAACGGGAGCCTCCAGTGTTTTGTTGTACCGAGCAGGAGAGCCGTTGTGGTGACCTGGGAAGCGGGTGTTAGCGGTGGATGCTAACCGCTGGCCGAAGTTAGCATCGAGCTAGCTCACTACAACGGCTCTCATACTTGTTACCACTCGAGGCTTTAGTTAAATACCGTCCGTCCGCGGCTCCAGCGCTTCACTCAGACTGTATTTCTTTTTCTTTGCGGTGCTGCTGCTGCGAGAGAGAGAGAGAGATGTGCTAGCACTTGCTAACATCCGGGACAGCTAGTGGGGCTAGTAGCCCTCCTACTCCGCGGCCGAGCTCTGTCATTTGCTGGAGAGAAAACGCCGGCTCTCTCGCTCTCCACCCAGAAAGGTTTACTTCTTGGTTCTGTATTATGTGGTCTTCAGAGAGTAGTAATTGTTTTATTTTGTATGCTTTCAGAACCACAAGGTCGCTCTCTTCAGTTCCCTGGCTGTAGCCTATATCTTCATCCAACCTGAACAGGTAACATCTTGCATCTACACTGCACATCCCCTTTTTAACCATTTCACAAACACCCTGAATATTAGACCCTCACTCATCTATACATTTTCATAGCAGCAGATGGACTACTGTATTTTTTTAGTTCTGTTGATTGAACCAACACAGATCAGTGTATCACCTGTAAGGGAATTCACTATTACTTCCTTTGTTTTCTCAGTTATCGGATGTGGAAATGCAAAGACTGCAGCCTGTCATTTTCAGAACGATCTGAGCTACTAAAACATTATCGCATTGACCATCGGTTTCACGGTAGGCGCCGTCTTTACCCATGCATCCATGCAAATTGTCCCTGTTCGTCCAAGACATGGAATGGTCTACAAAAACATCTTACTAGGAATCATCCTTCTCAGGAGTCCACACAAAAGGTCTCTCCATTCAAGTGCTACATTTGTGACAAATTGAGCGTAGCGTTAGTTCTGGCAGGCCACGACGTCAAGCTCTAACTGCATAGCTGTCATCACCGGCGCAGATCAGCTGATGGCTCAGCTGACTCTGCGTGCCCGCTCCCTATTGGGAAATTGCACTAAGAGCGGGGTATTTAATCTGCTCTCGCGCGACCCTCCTTCCTGCTTCCTCTGCTGCTGGCACTTTCGCAACCCACCTCCACCCCAGCTCCTCCTGTATTCATGTTGGTTGCTCTGCTCTGTCTGGGTTTTCTTTTGCTGCTGCGCTCCCTGCTTATGCCGTTCATGATGGCTCGTGAAGGGCAGGAAGGTGCTCTTCCTGCCTCAGGCTTTCCACGCAAGCGCGTGGAAGAGCAGGGGGCCCCAGAACAGTATCATACCGCCAAATAAAACTGTGCAAGTAAATAAAGATTATTTTGACAAAAGTGGTCCTGACTGAACAATCAGCTTTCCACGGAGTATGATTTTTATCTTCATATCAATCAACATTTGAAAAAAAATGAACAAGTCTCTTGTATTTTTGATGGTTGTTCATTTTATTTGCATGAGTTTAGCAACATTTATCAAAAAGTTCCAGATAAAAGAAACAGAGCTCCTTCTCCTGTTCTTTGAGAAAACACTCCAGAGAAAAATGGCAAGAAACCTCCAGGACCTTCTGATTCTGGATTCTGATTCTTCTACCCTGTCCACCTCTGTTTTCCATCCTCTCATCCTCTCTTCTCCCCTCTCTACCCTTTCCCCTCCCTTCTCTCCACCGTCTCCTCCCCTCGCCACCTTGCAGTGCCTTTAGGGATGCTATACAGTGTATCATTTTAGTCAGCATCTCATAGTCCAGGGTTACTCACATATATCTGCCCTCTCTTAGATTAAAACAAATGAAGGCCGATTGCCTAATGTTAAATATGTTGCATATGGTTCATATGTTAAAGATGAATAAATACATTTAAAGTAATCTGTTGGCCAAGCGTCTTTTTTTAGAGAGTTTATAAGATGGGAAATACAAATTATTTTTGAAGTAAAGTCAAATAAAATGTGAAAAATATAGTTTGGTTATATGTAAATTAATTAACTGGTGTCAATGCAAACATTAATTCATGTTAATTCAGTTAAAAGTGAATACATTAAGTTGGTTCAATTTCAATTTATTAGTTTGGTTCAATAACTAAAATGTTAAGAAAATCATTTGGATCAAGGCAAAGAATAAAGGTTGAGTCAAGTGCAGTATTATTGTTTACATCAACATAAAATAATCAGGTCATAAGAAGTGACTCAATTTAGATTCTGTGAAGTCAAATATTTTAGATGTGATATCTGGACATCATTTTTTTTAGTTTGAGCAAGGTTATACTTTTTTCAGTGAAGAGCAGTGGTTAAAAATTCATCCAGAGGACGACCAGAAGCTTGTGGATGGCTATCAAGAACCTAATTAAGGTGAAAATGTCCAAGAGACATTTAACCAATTATTAGAATTACTGTATGTATATTTTTGATCCAGCAGATTTGGTCACATGTTCAGAAGACCTATAATAAATTCATTATTGAACCAAACTTCATGAATGTTTTTGTGACAAAGTAGTTTGTGTTCCACTCATACATCACAGAAACATGAGAGCTGTAGGAATCACTGGAACTGAAGACTGACATCTTATACATGTTCTTTACAAGTGGATGTAAACTTTTGACAATGACTATACGTTTGAGTCAATTTATGCTACATTCTAAAAAAATCGTAAACAATCTATTTTCTAAAATGGGGCCTGAAGAATGAAACTGCTTCCTCTTAGGTCTAATTTTATTTATTTATTTATTTATTTATTACACAAATAAATCTATAACCCCAAAAGCAGGCTGCATGGCTCCAGGGATAGTAATGACTGTTGATATAGTGTCTCAGAATAAAGTCGTAAAACCTGGAAATAAGTTAGCATTTTCACACTTCTGGTTCCCTCGTCTCGAAGTCAGTGGGTTTTTGGTTAGGTGCCTGGAATAATGTTTGTGGTAATCACAAGCCTAAGAGAGCTTTTCATGTTTATTTCTACGACATATAAAACATCAGTAAATACACAATACAATGAATTTTAAAGCATGTATGTGTCCTTAAAAAGGTGGTTAAGGGGCTAAATGAGACTACAGAATTTTCAGGGACATTAGATGTCATCACGCCGAACACGGAGACTCATCCTCATTAGTCCATCTTTACAGGCTTTAGTTGCAAATTATTCAAATTCCAACCTTACAACTTGTAGACAGTATAAACAGTGTATAGTATAGTGTAGAAGAAACCTTAGTGATGGTGACGTTGAAGTCATGCGACTACAGTGTTGCAGCGTTTTACTTCTGTCTATTTCAATTAGTCATAAAAGTGGTGTTCATCTGTGAAGATAATCTTGCTCGGATAAGTATCATAAACTTGTGTTTGCCACAGAGCTTAATTTCAGCATGACTTGATTATAGCTGTTCTGAATAGTCACCATGGAAGATGCAGTGAAAGGCCATAGAGAGGCCATAGAGATGTGATATCATTTAAATATGAGGATAACAGCTCTCACATTTCAGCGGTGTTGGGCAGCAACACATTACTCAGTAACTTGCTACTGTAATATTATACTTTCCCCAGTAATATTATACTTTCTGTGGCGGGGCCCTAACCTCTACATGATGGGTCTGTGCTTGGACCTGGAAGAGTGGACTAGAATGAGAACCCCCGTGATGACATAGTGAACGCTGGGGTCGAATGGTAACGCCCCTAAATGCCATTTGTGGAAACCAGTTGCAATGGTTTATCTACCCACCAGGAGGAGCAGTGATGATGGAAGCTGAAGCATTACTTCAGCATGAAATCAGCTCTTCTTACTGTATCATGGGCATACATGGCATTTGATGTGTGTGAGAGAGTGTGATTCCCACACAGAGCATATTTAATGATTATTAGGCTACCGTATCAGGAAGTCATCAATATTATGCTTCAGCCTTTTGTTTTTCAACAGTACTGCATGAAAGTGAAAGTAATATGGCTTCATTTATATTTATTGGTATAAAAAATAAATAAAGTAAGTAAAGTAACCAGTAGGGCTAACGCTAACTAAACTAATTAAAGCTTTAAAATAAATGTAGTGGGATAAAAGTGTAATATTTGCCATTGAGATGTAATGGGGTAGAAGAATATGGTTTAGATTGAAGGGTATATATGCTGTATATGTTTTTTGTAAGGGAGGCGCCATCTCATGGTGACATCCTGCAATTGAATGAGTGGGCGTGTCTACAGTGGAATCTAGGCAGACCCCCAGGAGGAGGGGGGAGGGACTCCCAGCTGGCTGGCAGTCAAAAGGCAGTCGGATGGGAGGGGAAAATCGAGGCAGCTGTAAGGAGAGCCTCAATGCCCTCCAAAACTCCAACAGGAACACCAACATATCCACTCACTTTAATTATAATTATTTAAATACTACTTACAAAAAGACTAATAACGTTTTTCTGACTTCTAAGTTTCAATAAGCTGTTTACATCATTTGGAGTATATTTACTTATATCCACACTGCCAGAACATTTTCAGATTCCTGATATAAGCCAAAGTTTGACTTATATCAGGAAATGGAAAAAACACAATGTGGTCAGACCTTCAAAAAAATATCACACTGGTCACAGTTTATCATGGGTAGCATGATACCTTATTTTGCTATCATCTGCATGCTGTATCTTTATTTGATATCATGTGGCCTTTACCATTCTCTAATACATAATGGTTTCTATTTGGAAATCAGTTGAATATTTTCATTCAATGCAACCGTTCAAATTTTGACAAAGTGTAAGTTTAATGTAATCGGTTTTACATTTATGGTTTAGTTAGAAAAGCAAGACCTGTTGAAGGTGTTCCCAGCCTCTATTGGAATGCATCCTGGGATAAGTTTAAGACTCCTGTGTGCCAGAAGGAAGCTTCTTAATTGTTAACAGGCCTGGGCTTGAGGTAATTTTGATAACCGTATTGCCAGACAAAAAAAAAAGTTAAGGTTAGGTAAATATAATGATTTGGGCAAGTAATCTATGGTTAAGATGTGATTCAGTTGAGGCAAATAAAGTACACAACAAAACAAAGATTCTTCTCTGTTAGTAGAACGGCTAATTGCAGCTCTGTGAAAGAACATAACTGTGGTAATAATTGGCAATAGACAAATCTTTGCTTTAATGCATCATAATGAAATGATGTTGATTGCATATATTAATAGATATAGAATAATGACACCATCAGTGCATTGATATGGTCCCTATAAACATTGCTTTCACTAAGCGTCTTTGTCTGCCACCGAGCACACATACTGACTGTTGATCAGTCATGCTGGCAGTCTGGCACTAATTCCATCTGCTTTCAAGCCTCCATTATAGCCTAAATGAATGAATAATTGTGTGTGGTTTGTAGCTGCAAATCTGAGGGAAACAGAAACGATTCACTAGTCTTTGCAACAGCGGCAGCAAGAACAATACCTTGTGGAAACTTAAATTTGGTACACATTGGACAGACTGCTCTGCAACAGGATATTTGCCAACCCAGATGGCCTGGTTACATGTTTCAAAAAAACAAGATCTTTCACAGCTGTATGTGTAAAACTGGGGTAATCCGAAGTTACACTTTAAGTGCAGTATGAAGTTTTAAATTTGCTTAAACTTTGCCAATTGCCTGATATGGACTACTAGCACAGGTCACTGATAGAACCCATTGCATTCATCATTTTCTGTTCTTTTATTACTTATCTACCTGTGTGAGATGGTTTTTACTTGTGCAACTGACTCAAACTTTAGTACCAAATGCAGAATACAACTGCAGCACTGAATGAAGAAAAGACCAGGCTGATAGTATCTATTCCTGAACAAACGTACACTTTATGTATAAGACCACATTAACTTTTCTGTTTTACAGATGTCACTGTAACTAACCTATGAGAATGAATTATAACTGTAAGATACATAGAGCGTCATGTCTGATGTTGAAATGCACGGCATAGAGGACAGGTGTTCAGGTATCAGTCAGTCGTGATCTGTAACGTGACTTGTTAAAGTTCATCACAGACACATACGTTGAGCCAAACAAAACAAGCATCCTCTGTGTGTGCCTGTGCAGGTTTAGAAACTGTGTTTCCTTCAGTGAGCAGTAGAAGTTGTCCAGTGTAGGTGTAGTGAACTTTTCTTTGAGAACAGGGTTTCACTGTTTGTCAAACAGTTCTAGTTGCACATCCGGCGGCGCTTTCTCGCTAGGGGAGATGACACCAGCTCCAGTTCTCTTTCAATATTAGCAAAGTCAGAGAAACGCTGGTTGAACTCAGTGTGGAGGTCTGTGAGAGTAGTGGCGTATCTGTCTATGTGGCATGGTGGCACATCCAGGGTAGCTAGTATTGGGAAATGCGCAAAGCACTTGTTGGCCAGTTGTTGGGAAAAGAGGGCCAGCTTGGCTTTGAAGGCTCGCACATGTGAATCTCTTGCTTATGCACGGACACATTGTTCCACTGCAACTTCAGATTGAGGTCATTCTGATGGCCCATTATATCTGTCCCGAAAGCCAAGTCACACACCCAATCTGGGTACTGCAACTCCACAAACTCATAAGCTTTTCAAAAAAGAAAGACAAAAAAAACAACCCATTAAACTATATAATGTAAGACGCTCTTCTTTAGCTTGTGTTCTGTCAAATTCATAATCAATCTACATGTTAATTATAGGTTACCACAATCCAGTAACAAACAGGTACATCCCAACAGGGGAGCTTAATTCATAACTGAAGATAATTACAACTTTTACCTAATGGTGTTGTTATGAAAGGTTAAGCCATAACAATTCATTCTGAGGGGGACTTGAATTCTTTTACCTAATTTACTGGCTGTTGTTGTTAAAACATTTCACCAAAACCACATATGGTTATGCTAAAGGAAACAACATAGAGACAACCATCCATCCATACCACCATTCACACCTGTGGCAATTTTAGTCCTCAAAAAACCTGCATGCCTTTAGACTAATAAAACTGGAGCACCTGGAGTACAAACATGCAAACTCCGCACAGAAAGGCCGCAGCTGGGTTGGAATATAGAACTTTCTTGCAGCACCATTGCATGTCTCTACAGTATGTATTATGCTTATTTAACCAGTTGGAAAATCCATTTAGATGTGATTTTCCACTTAGGTTTGGTATATGTAAGTTGTTTGAATGGTAATACATGTGTTCTTGGCTGTTTTGTGGAGGGTCTGGCACATGTCGGAAGACAAACAACACTTCGAAGATGAGACAGTGTGGCCAAATTGACAGGTTTAAAAATAAACGGGCCATATAGATGTTGAGCAGCAACAGCTTCTTTGTTTTTCTCTCGTGTCAAAAGCAGAACTCTGCAACGCCTGCCTTATGGTGGCCTTATGGCAACTCAGAGAGGACACACTACCTCAAACACAACACAGGACACTTAGTTATAATACCTCTCTGCCATCTAATGACACTTCTTTTTGTTTTCCACCATTCATTTTGAATTGACATGTAAAATAAGCTCCTGTATTGTGAATGTTGGAGAAACTCACAACACGTGTTCTTCTACACACCAAATTCTTTATTAATCCACCATGTTTTTTGGCACTTAACTGCTTACACATTTGTCAATGTAGAAACTCCATTCAAACACCAAACTATTGAGCTCAATTAGGACAATTAGAGCAAATGAATAGCAGAATGTCCAAAAAGCCTACATGTTCACTCTTTTTCAAGCACTTTCGACTCTTAACTACTCATTTATGCGTTCAGCTAGAAACTCTATTCAAACTTTGAAATGTGATGATTGATCTTTCAAATCCCATTAAAACTTCAAAATATTCAACTTTTTTTGAAACTTCATTATGATGGACGTCAATCAGAAAACCCTTCAAGCCCACTCATTCTCAAACTCTTTCCACTCCACCCATTCACATAGAAACTCAACTCGCTCCCATTCCCATGTTCACTCCACCTACATAATGCTGACATCAGCTTGTAGGAAAATGTATGATGGTTGCAACCTCTGGAAGCAATTGGACCGACACTTTTGGCTTTGTGGGCTTAGTAGTGACAGGAGTGCCAACTGACTGATCAATGCATTGGCTCCCATTTAACTTAAAGGAAAATATCTGGAGGCATGCAAACACATCCACTTTTCTTAACTGCTCCATGAGCTACATTTTTGTCAATACACACACAAAAATTTCACAATGTGCTCAGTAGACTCTCATACCATACCACCACTTAAAGGGATAGTTTGGGGTACTTATCCCCAGTCAGTGTGTTACCTGCAGTAGACGCCCATAAGCTCTCCTTCGGTGTGGAGAAGCAGCACACAGCGCCAGCAGGAAGCAGGGCTTTGTACTACTGAAACTGCTGAAACTGTACCAGCAGCAAGACGTATTTTAATGACCTACAATAAGTCCCACCTAATATATATACTGTATATATATTAAACAGCCTTTGCCTTTGGCACTGCATTCCTTCAACCGTACAGCATCCATATTCCTACATACAAGCGGTCAATCAATTCTGAAAGTAAAAGGCAGTGAAAATATGCAATATTCCCTAGTTATTTTTGTGGGTTTATGGCTGTGTAAATATATATGTTTTCATTTGATGTTTTCTGTTGATAGTCATAGCCCTCAACCATTAGGGTTGGGCAATGTCTGCCAAATTGGCATATGACGATGTCTACAGTGAATTATCATGATGGACGATGACATAATTGTTTATGAATGTGAGGTAGTGTGTCCCCTCAGTGTTGTCGTAAGACAGTTTTTGCTTAATAGCTCACCACTGTAGCTGCCGCTGTTTCCCAAAATTGCTCTGACATGAATCTCCAACTGTCTCACTCTGCAGAGAAAACTATCCTCCGTTACCACCGACATACGTCCTTGTGCTAGGTTTAAAAGCGTCCTTGTCTCCGCACCACATGTCTGTAACTACAACGTTGGTCGACTAGGCAAGGAAGCTAAGCTAAGAACACTGTGTATAAAAACGGCATGACTGAGAGAAACAGTGGCCTGCGGGAAAAGAAACACTGCTGCCACAAATTTAACCGAGTCTCTTGGGTTCTCCTAATGGAGCTGGTTTAATAAGAAAATAATAAATGGGACATGGAGACGTAATGGTAGTGCACTGAGCAGCAACATACTTCTTTTCATTTCCTCTCCCCACATATCACAAACAACAACAACTCTTGCCCTACGGCAACTCTGAGGGGACATGCCACTTAATTGTGCTCTCTGGTGGGGAGCCCTTTTGAGCTGCTCTCTGAAAGGACTCGGTAGTTTTCACATTCTGATAAAATGACTGGTAAAATGTGGTTGACAAATTAAATCAACAGGAACCCAAAAAGAAAAGAACTATAAAATAACTAGTCTCTAAAATAACGGGGGAAAATAGATATTATAATAAATAATAGGCAAACAGGTGTGTTGTGAGAGAGGGAGAGAGAGAGAGAGAGAGAGAGACAGAGAGGCTGTTTACATTTGGTTTTACCAGTGAAACGATCATAAGTGGACAGTTTCAAGGCCGTCAATTCAGACCTGGTATAAAATGCGACTCAACGTGCATCTTGAGTGACCCCTTGTGATCAGATTTCACTTTGCCGCTCTATGTGCAAATAAACTGTATACCTAGATCACTAGAACAAATGGATACAAAGAATTATCTTTAAACAACTGGCCAAATAGTTACAAATATGTTGTAGACAGTGTTGCACAGAGTTTATACAGTCTCGTAACATAACAGGTCTCTAAATGTAGCGTTTTTTCAAGGGGGTCTGGAAACTTTCTCCACAGACAGCAAAGAAGCCCACATCATTTACTTTACTTTATTTGTAAATGTTTACTGTCAATATGTTATATTCTTTAATCAATATGGTGTAAACACTGAAATCAGTTGAAACAGTGTGTTCAAACAGCTGCTGGGAGGTGAGATGCACTTCAGACACGGAAGCAGACAGGATGCACTTAAAACATGGAAAACAGAAGAGTCATAAACGCTTTACGGTACGTTTTTGTTGAGGGAATGTTGCTAACTTAGCCTAAAAATATAAGTCACCCATGCGGCCTCTCTATTGATGATGATTTAATACAGAAGGAATAAATTATTGTTGAATGATAGCAGTATTTGTGTTAAAAAGAAAGTGAAAGCAGCATGGCCCTATGCTTCTTGCTGTGTTGCTGTTGTCACCCCTCTAGCGTCATTTCTTGAAGCTCTTCTTTAGTGGAGTAGTATAAAGAGCAAGTAAAGTCCAAGTCAGGGGGTGGTTGGGTGGACTGTCCACATGACTTTCCTTCCAGAGCCTGGGGTTTGTGTCCTGTTTGAGACCAATAGTCACCAATGATTTATTTTTAATAAATGTAACATAAGTAATTTAACATACGTTGATGACATAACTTTTCTTACGTGAGTAACGTTCTGTTCTTGAGTCATGTCACTTAAAGCCCCCCCCCCCCCCCCCCCCCCCCCCCAAGTCAGTTTTCCTCCTGTTTAACGGTCAAAGTTCTCTCTCAAACAGATAATGGGGGTGTGGTTAATAGACACACATAACCCATTACCATAGCAACCAGACTGCCTTTCTAGCAAGATCAATATCCCTAGCATGGATAAGCAATAGCATGAATTTTAGCAGGTTTAGTGATATCTGTCACTCAAACATGAGGTCTTCTTGGGGATTGAGGAGGGGCAGAGTTTATACATGGGCAAAATGTAATCTCTATTGTACATTTACTGCTACAAGACAACTTCAGTGCTAAACTTTCCCTTTGGCACCAGATGCTAACACCTGTCTGATCTGAGTGCAGCCACGCTCTCTCACATCGCTCTACCACTCACGCTCTACGCACTGCCCTATTTCTTAAAGGAGCCACGCTTCTCTTATATGCCAAGCTTGGAAGATGACATATGACTCCCAGATTCTCAGAGTACAACATTAGAATAATTTAATTAGACAAATAAAAACTTAAGGTGAACCGTGAAGCTTATCAACATTGTCAGGAAAGGACTCCTGACAATGCTGATTATCAAAATACACTGAAGGGTTGATTCAAGTAACTTACTTCAAGACAGTGAATGTAGTAGAAAGGGGTAAAGGGGTAGAAGTAAAGGCTGATATACTGTAGGTCTGATTCAAATAAAGGGCTGATTCTCTCTCTTTATTGGAGTAAATAAAGGCCATGACCACAATTTAAGAATTTGCAGTCAAACACTAAGAACTGTGCTTCCCTCAAGTATTATATACAAAATCTGAGAAACAAAAACTTTACAGTGCAGATTGAATTTCCAGAGGACAATGATCTCTGTAAAAATGACATGAACACCACAGATATGAGCCAAAGATGGAGGCAAAAATAACCAGCAAATGGAGATCATCACATTATCCAGGACAGTCCTGCTCAGCTCTGGTAAACTTTTCAGCTGGTCCAAATTGGCTGCATTTACACATGAAAAGCCACATCTTGATTCACCAAGGGATTTACTCATTTTATTCTTGAGAAAAGTCCCATCTCTGTCAGAAAAGCTTAAAAATATCACACTGGTATAGGCTTATAAAATCCACAGACAAGGCTGGATGTTTTTGAAAATCTGCATTCATCCAGCTGCCTGGTTTGCATGCAAGACTGCATTGATCACAGTCCACTGTGCAAATGATTTCCTTTAAGCTCTGCCCTGCCTGGACTCGAACACCACCAATACACTAGGCTGATGGAGCTAGAGCAGTGTTTGTGTGTGTGTGTGTGTGTGTGTGTGTGTGTTTTAACTGTGAGCATATGTGCAGTCAGAATATTCTCTTCTCCAAAACCAGCAGTCTAACATATGGAGTGTGAAGAATTTTTCATCTACACTCATACAAATGCTTTCAAACACACACACAATGGACATATTACATCTCACACACGCAAACAGACAGCATACTGTACCAATTACACTATACACTTTTTCTCTCTCACACACACACACAGCAGAAAACAGCTGCGGCAGCTAAATTGCATTTTCTCAGCACTGAAGCAGGAGTGAAAGAAAGATAAGAAGACGAAGACAGCAAAGATGAGAGGAAAACAGAGAGAGAGGGGTAAAGATGAATGGAGTGGTGGTCGTTACCTTGTGCAGACGATTTGTTCGGACTCCCCCTCCTCGTGCTGCACTACTCTCATCTGTCTCTTTCCCTCTCTCTTGCTCTGCATCTGTCCGCCTCTGTGGACGAGCAAGTGTATCTCTCTCTCTCTCTCTCTCTCTCTGTGGTTGTAGCAGTAAGGAGAATAAAAGCCCGCCTCTGTTCAGTCTGTCACCACCCCTCTCTCTCCTCCTCCTCCTCTGTATTATTTCTTGGTCTCTCTCTCTCACACTTTCAGTTCCATTCAGCTCCATGGTTTCATCTCCCCTCTGTCTCTCTGTTAAGCATATACAGTATATAAATATATATTTTGTCTCATCCTACTCTGCCAGCTTGCAGCCACTGCGTCTGCAAAGGGATACCACAATTGGCTGCTGCAAACACACACGCACACACACACACACACACACAAACCTGGTGGACCAGTGGCTGCAAAAACTAAATCACATAAAGGTGTGATTATGATTGGCTCCACACTCTTATTTCTGCAGTCTGCTCGCTAACCTCTCTGTCAGTTGCTCTTCATTTTCACTGTCTCTGCAAGAAAGGATGGTTAAAGGATAATCCTGTTATAACACAATTTGGGTCTTATTCCTCAGCACAGTAGTTACCAAAATGTTTTAATCACCAGGGTATTTTCTAAGATGTGGGTGAATGTTGCCAACACCAAGGAGTTTGACAGGCAGCCCAGTCACCAGAATATAATATTGGCAGTTGAATTTCTAAAAACCACTGATGCGTTCATACATACCATGTTGACATTTCTAACAGTCATAACACATTCACATTGCATGTTTATGACTTGACTGTAATGTCAGGAGGTGGAGGGGATGGTGGTGGTGTAGTTACAGGTGAGAAGGCTGCCAAACCAGTGACCACAGCTTTGATACTGTGACACATTTGTGTCACATTTGTAAGTGTGACACCACTGGAAATTTTTGACCTTTCCATTCGTGTTTATGCATGTTTCCCAACCCTAACCAAATGTTTTCTATGCCTAAACCTGACTGGACCACTAGCACAGCAATGGCAAAAGATAAAAGATTGAAAATTGAGCTGAAAGAAACTTACATACTGTACCATAATGGTAAGTAAAAAAAGAGAATTATTGTTTTAAATTTGAACAAAAATTATTTTAAAACACATGGAAAGTATGCATGCTATTTGAAATGTTAAAAACATTGAAAAATAATAATTTTCATAAGATTGCATGTCATAATGTTGCCTGCAGGGAACACTGTACCATTGTGGAACAACCTATTGGAATGAGTGTGTTGAAGAGTCTAAGCATATTTCATACTTTACACGAACCATTTAACAAAACAAACCATCATAACCTTTTGCAAAATAAGAAAGTTATGTAAGATTCCAGTGTTTGATCGTTGGTGCTTCATTTGAATGCTTGTTTTTAGTTTCATGAGTGTCCATCAGTCTCCTGTGTCTTTCTTTCCATCATTTATTGCTATCTTTGGCACACTGCTTATGGAAATTCATGAAGCAGTTCTTCTCGGCAGTGAAGCATAGGTAAGTGACGCACTTTGAGCACTGCACTTTCACTATACCTTTACAGCCAGGGTATTTGCACCGGCCCTTTTGCTCCACCCACACAGGCAATGGTCAGTGTTGTCCTGACGCACAGGTGTTGATGGCACTGGTGAGGCAGAAACTCTGCGCTTCTTCTAAGCCAGGTCTCCATCAACATCCTGTGATGGTCTCCCCCTCTTCTTCAATAATACCTGTTGCTGCACTTTCACCCTCACTGTCATCCTCATTCTCACCCTTGTAGTCTTTGTCACTCTCACTTTCTCCTTGCAAGTTTGCCTGCAGCTCTTCATCTTCATTACTACTCAATTCTAATTCATCCTCACTAACATCAACTGCTAGTTCTACCTTCTTCCTTGGAGAGGCATAGGATTACATTCATTCTATAAATGGAGGAAAATGTGTGGAAAACATATGTGCTCTGAAAATTAGACTCACAAAGTTCACTGTAATAGTAGACTATAGCCTACAGTGTACAGTAATAGCCTGAACTTTACTTTACTACAACTAAGATCAAATTTATCTAGGTTAAATTGTACAGAAAAAAAGAAAATTATGATGACTGTTATGCTTTTATAAAGTATACAAAATGTCATGGTGTTGCCTCAAGGCAACATTTGCATTTTAACACGTTTTCATTACTTAATTAGCAAATAAAGTATATAATACTATTAGTACATTAAACTATTAGAAATTAAGTTTTACTCACGTATTATTGTGAAAAGACGTTTTCAGACCATTTTTGTGTAGAGAAATCGCTGAGATGATCCTTGTGAGAAAGTCTACAATAAAGGGATTCACAAGTTCAAACACTGCTATTGGTTCCTTATGTTAATGGCTCGAAGCACTCCTCCTCCTCCTCAGTTGAATATCAGTGCATTTGTTCATATGCAGTCAAACCTAGTTGTTGATGGGACAGATGATTGTGAAATGGTGGGGTAGAGGGACCAGCAGCCGAGGACGTCATCCCTGTCCCTTTGCGAAGAACAGTGCCACTGTTGAAATATGTGCCAGGTCCTGCTGCACCCAGCTCTTAAAGGGAATGGGAGCTGATGGATTGGTTAAATTTATGTTCCGCTCAAAACACACCACAAAACCTGCCGCATGAAAACCAGGAGCACACACATGAAACGAGCGAACAGAGAAGTGTTGGCGAGCAGGCAACCATCCTTATTTATTTATTTATTTAAAGGTTTAATAATCAGGGACAATGCACATTAATAAAACATTTTAACAAATGTAAACATGCCAGAATTAGCCAAAAGGCTATTTTACATCTGCTGTCCCTGGACTGATGTTAAGAGTCACCCTAAAAGAGAATAAAATAATTTAGTTATCGACATACAAGTAATACATTAAAGGATTAGAAAACTAAATAGTCGCGCTTGGCCCTACCTAAACACAATGTACTGATTTTGTTTACTGTATGCATTATAATACTAGGTCAATGTTTTATGATAGAAAAGCTAACATCACCCTGCAAAAGTTTGCCACAGGCCTCAAAATTGAACTGAAGTTTGCTAAAGCTAGCTGGCTAACCCCTGACGTTAGCCAGTGTCAACCAGCGCTGTGATTCACACACCTGCATAAACACTATCATTAAATCCTGACCGTAATACAGACAGTTTGACTATTTACCCAAAGCTCTGGTAGAACTGTCATGAACAATGCTCTGACAGACAGTGGTGGAGGAAGTATTCACATCCTTTACTTCAGTAAAAGTACTAATACTGTCCTATGAGAACCACTTATCTCTAAAAAGTCATCTTTTCATGCTGTCAGAAAAACAGAGAGTTTTTAAAGAGTTAAGTAATTTTAAGCGGTAGGAAAATGTACTTGAATTATGGGACATTAACAGCAGTCTCCAAGATCCAAAGACCTGTGCTTGTTTGACCCAACCATCTATCACCCGACCCCCCCGTGCATGTGGGGGTCTGGCTGCAGAGGAAAATGTTTACCTCACTTCCTTATCAATGCATAACATTTACATGCCACTATATTACATTATAATATTACACTGTATTTTTGCACTGTATTATATTGCAGTCTAAAGTTTCTAATCACATGTTTATGGTGCTTCCTTATAAATAAATTCCATTTACCCCAGTGAGCACTAACTGGGATTTCAACGTTGAGTTCTTGTTGAAAACTGCATGAAATGCTTCTCTCTCTCTTCTCAACTTACTAAAATGCGTTGCACAAAATGCAAAGTTATGTAATAACTTTGATCATTTGTTAATTTGTAGGGTGAAAGAGAAACAATAATGATTATTAAAGGTATTTCTCCAAGTCATACAGATGTCTTTACTTGTATATGACACACTTGCCACTGCGTTAGCATGGTGATGACACGGCAGTAAAAGGGGGGGCTAACTGTAGGTGCTAGGTGGCAGCAGAGTGATTGAATCCTGATGATGACAGTAAAATCCTGATGACAGGATTTTACTTTATACCCTGTTTGACCACGATTTGCTGTCCGTATATCGGCTGGATGACTCCACAGGAAGCGGATACATGTAATCTAAAGGTATGTTAATACGACTGCTTCGGCTGATATTTAACTTTAACAGCTCTTCTGTGAATGATCTCTATTTCTGTCGTTATTATATTAACTAACTGATGAAAAGAAAAAAAATTAAGAGGTAATTTGAATGTCTATTAGTAAGCCCTAAATGTTTTGTAAATGCAATTTTAAGGTCATCAATATGCATCTTATCCATCAATATTAATTTTACTAAGCTGCTGACGCAGTTGTGCAGTGCAAATTTGTAGTGTTAATATACAAAAGCTCTTGCTCTCAGTGTGACAATGCACCTTGTAGGGACTGGAAGACCTGATGGACGATGGCCCATTAAGTGAACAAAAAGGTCCACTGTAATGCTAATCAGGTGCTGTACTGTAAGATAAGCAGCAGATATTTGTGAACACACTGTTTGACAAGTAACCAAAATATCCCCAGACTTCCTTAAAAAAATCAAGCAATTTTGTGAGTTGTTGAGTTAGCAGAAACGTCTCTTTGTGAAACAACAAATTCTTTATTATTTTTGCGTGTACATGTGGCAAATTTTATACATGAGGTTACTTCTTCCTTTGTATAAATCACACCCTCCAGGAAATACACAATACTGTAGAAGGCTATATGCGGACTGTGCACATTTATCTTTAAAAAAAGAGCCTGAGTCAGACCGGGGAAAAGTGTCACTAAGTTAACACAAAGTTTTATTCAGTGTTGTCTATTGATTCATTATTTACCGCATGTATTTATTTATTTGCACATTGATTTTGTGCCTTGTTCATTGTCTTTGACATAAGATGAAAATAAGCATACTGTAAGTGTTTAACAATAATTGTTCTACCTGGAGATGACAGGCAAGCTCTCACAGAGACCCGTGTGTGTGTGTGTGCTGGGATGGACAGCAGCTCTGGTGGTCGCACTGTTCAGCTTTATTAGGCTACGTTATAACTGCTTATTCGTTATTAGTGAGGATATGATGTTGCTTTTTGTTTATAGCCTATACTATTAACAACACCAAGATCTAGTTTGCAGGCTAATAAAATATAGGTTTGTCCAGCAGCAGCTCGGCATGGAGCCGATGCATGATTACACATTATGTGCAATAAATTAACCCTAGTCCTGAGTAACAAACTAATATCCAACCAGGATTTTGATTCTGACACACAGTAATCTGCTAATTAATGCGCTTCCACACACTCTTTGATACGGACTGAATCAATGAGGAAATAAAACAGCATGTCTGGTTCTAGAGGGAGGAGAGAGAAGGTTCCTATTGTGTTCACTGTAGTCTGGACTGCTCACATGTGCCACCTAGTGGTTGTTGGTGTGCACTGCAGCTAATGCAAAATCAGCTGGATAAAATAAAAGTCTCCCCTCCTTTTCTGCCACATTGCGGCACCTTTAACGCCACGGTAATGGCGTCATATACAAGTAGAGACATCTGTATGTAGTGGCCCTCTTGGCTGAACAAGTAGGGTATCTGTACATTAATCATAACGTTGCCGTTTTATCATCTGTGATATGCAAATATTGTCAAAATCATTCAAATGTATTAGTTGAAAGTCAGTATTGTAAATCCTGGTAAAATATGTTTTAAATGTAAACGTTTATTTAACGTCTTCAAATAGTCACTGAAAAAACTTTTGACATATTTGAATCAGTTCTCAACATCTTTTCAACAGTGACCATAGACTTTTTAAACTTTTCAACAGAAAAATGCTCACTGAGATGTGAATCAATTAAAACAAAACAGAGGTTGTGTGGCATCTAACCCTTTTTGCGCTGTAGCCTATAAATACAATGGCATCTAAACATAAAATACACTTACTTATTTATGATAAGCATCACAAACAATATAGGCTAGTAGCCTTAATGTGAAACCAAATGTGATCTGTCAGCTTATCATATCTATACAGTGGAATGAAAGTGATACAGCTTGATACAATGTATTGAAGATACACTCAGAAGGCTGCTTTAATTGTTAATAATAAATGCAATAAAACAATACGTGGTGCAATGTAATTCGGTGGTATGTACATTTTTATTGATATGTAAAAATGTATTGATAAGAAAGTGCGTGATTATATATGAGGAAGTGCGTGATTATATATAGACACATGAATAAAAAAATGATACACGGTGCAATATAATGTCATGTAAAATATAACATAATATACCATTAAACAGTGGCATGTAAATGTTATTTATTGATAAGGAAGTGTGATAAACACATGATTTTCCACTTTGGGTCCTTGTGATGGAGATGGGCCCTAGCACCAGAGGAAGGCCTTAGAGCCTGCAGTGGGACATTATTCCCCTGGACTTCTCGCTCTTTATACTACTTTGGCTTACTTCCTCTTTAGCAGCTTTAATAATAATACGACACCTACTAGAGGTCGCTGCCTAACAAGAAACATCAATATGGGTCATAATAAGCTGCTCTCTCAATGTCTGAGTATGGTCATTGTTTTCAGAAGAAGAAAGCCTGGCCAATTCGTGCCTCTCCTATTCCCCCCTGCCATGTCTTCTTGTCCACTGAGCCATAGTCCTGATCAGAACTGCTGTAAATCACCCCTGTACTGTATCTCTATCTTCATCTTCTACTGTTGGTCTTGGAGGCTGTGTTTCATTACAGTCTGGTGTCTAATTCTGCTGATATAGCCCACAGAACTAGACTGCTAGCTACACACTTTAGCCGCCTTGGCAAAAGCTGCAGGTGCAACATTATTGCAAGATTCTGGTTTCATAAAAGTAAGTCTGAGGTGGTCTAAGGTAACAATACCAATTCATTAGCACTTGCTAATGTTCAGCCAACAAGCCAAAGAAGGTAGCCAAAATTACTGGCTGCTGCAAGTATTAACTTCATAGTGAGCATGTTGGCATTTAGCACTCCTGCCAAATCTCTCAAGGGGGGAAACTGTTGTGATGATCGCTAAGTTGACTTAGGTGGTATTAACACTAATTCAGCTGTTATTGTCATATTGCATTGTACTATTCGTACACAAGTTCACCCTCAAGACACCTTTGGGTGTAAATGCAACAGCTTATCGGAGCAGAATAAAGAACAGTGGCACTGGGTCTGATAATGTCCAATTAATAAAACTATTATAAATGTACCAACTTTAGTATTTCAATTTAACACTATTTTATGTTTCTACTTAATATCTCAGATGTAAAAATATTACTTCTTACTTTACTACACTTGACTGACAGCTTTAGTTACTAGTTTAGGTATTCTTCAGATTACCATTTTTCCTCCCCTTTCTGTCCAGTGAAAACCATGTATATCAAGATGTGTTGATTTTAAATGTTTCTGATCAACTGAAGCATGAAGTGTTCCTTTATGTGTTCTTAAGATACATGAACTATTTAAAAACCATCTTGGATTAGCTATAAAAATGCATCATCACAAATTAGGCTGTTTTTCTGACTTTTTACAAATACATGGTTTTCACAGGACAGCCACGCTACAAACATATGATGATCTTGGAATATGATGCATTGCTGTAGATTAAACAACCCAACAGAAAAGTTCTTAAAATGGACTTTACCTTTTAACATGTTCATCAGTAAAATTACACATACACATTAATGCAGAAGTAAAATTAATCCAAAAAACATCAAATAAAATAGATACAACATCGAATTGAAAGGTATTTCTTTTAACTAAATGATCGATTAGCTCCTCTGAGTTGTGATAACGATAGCCATGTTGACTTGACTGTGGTGTCAGAATAATTTGAAAAATGAGTTCCCAACCATAGAACAGTATTTCAGTGGAAACAGCTATTAATTTGTTGTGAAACAATTGCACACTGTTGTGGTGTTCTGTATTATTTGTAGAAATAATTAGCCGAGGAGCTTCTTCAGTCTTTATTCACTCTTCTTCTATTCAACAGCAACAGCCTCTACCGTACAACTCACATTCCAGCAGCGCCCTCTATGTTCACATCTGCATAGCACAACACAACATTTCCCCTTTTCTTGAAGTAAATTTTTCTTTTCATATATCAGTGCATAATCATGTATCCCTCTATCTAACAAAACCTGTTAGCCATCGTGGTGAATTTCTTGTTCTCTGGCTCCGCCTTGGGCCTGGCTCTGGTGCATTATGGTGTACATTCTCAGGCCCATCAAAAGTAGTGTCATGGTCCATACCAGTGGAGATCAGAGCCCCCTTAGGGATGGATGCCAGCTTGGATGCATTCCATTTCCGACCATCACTGAGCAGGTAAGTGTTCGGTCCCACTTTCTTGATGACAGTCAGGGGTTCTGTGAATCTGGATGATCCCTTTGGGACATGTTCGGGTCTCCGGACACGCACAGTGTCATTTGCTTGGAACATAGGTACTTCTGCACCGACCTTTCTGTCTGTGTACTCTTTGCTCTTTTGTTGCTTTTGTTTTACTGTCTCTTCCACCTGTGTGTGGCTTTTGACGTTGTGTGAGACAGGGAGTACATGTAGTTTTGTGCGCATCTTTCTGTGTCTCAGTAACTCAAATGGTGTAGCTCCTGTTGTAGCATGTTGTATGGCCCGATAGTTCTGTAAAAACTCTGTTACAGTCTGTTTCCATGGTCTGTGCATTTTGTCAGCCGTATGTAAGCACTCTGTTGAACCTCTCGATGGCTCCGTTACCCCTCGGATAATATACACTAGAGCGCAGGTGCTTTATCTCTCTCTCTCTCAGAAAGTTGGCAAAGGCATGGGAGGTGAATTGACATTCATTGTCAGAAACCAGGTAGGAAGGGTTTCCCTCACGGCCAAACACAGTGGCCAAAAACTGAATGACTACTTCAGTAGTGACAGTTCAAATGCTACTTCAGGCCACTTACTATAATAATCAATAAGAGTTATGGCATAGCGACAGTCCCATGCAGCCTGGTCGAAAGGGCCTGTAATGTCAATCCCCACTTTCTCCCATGGTCCATTTGGAAGATCTACAGGTATGAGTAGTGCAGGTGCAGTTTTTGCAGTCTTGTCGGTATACTGGCATGACACACATGAAGCTATCATATTGTGTACATAATTGTCCATTTGTGGCCACCAATATAGCTCACAAAGTCTCTGCTTTGTTCGTACCAGTCCTTGGTGTCCTTCATATGCCAGATCTATCACTCTGGATATGAGTGAGACCGGAACAACCAAGCGACCTGTGCCCCTCATGATAAGTGAGTTATCAACGGCCTCACATTGAAGCATGGAGCAAGTTCAGGTGCCACATTCTTCCTGCATTTCGGCCAGCCTGTCTGAATCTGACATCTCAGCTGTGTCAGTTCAGGGCATGTGTCACAGGCTGCACGATTCTGGCAAGGACACAGCATGCAAAGACTCCTGAAAGACAGCAGCAACCATGTCTGGTACCTCAGAAGCATTCAGAAGCTCCTCAGCTTCTGCTGAACTGGAATGGCATGTGGTTTCAGCTGTATTTTGTGCACAAACCCTTTTGCACATCCAACTTCTTGTACCTGAGCCTCTGGAGCAGAACTAATAATCAATCAAAAATCAAAATCAAACTAAAACCACACCTAATAAACTCAATCCACCACAACAAATAAAATCAATTTAATAACACACCTAAAGAAAATTATTGCAATATAATCCAAAGAAATCAATTCAATATAATACTCAAACCACACATCAAATAATAAACCTAACGATTAAATCAATCTAATAATAAATTTAACCTAACGATTAAATCAATTCAACAATAAATCCAACAATCAACTAACTTCAAAGTCACATCTAAGAAATAAAACTAACACACCATGACGTCAATCAAAGTCGGCATAACTTGTGGAGGTAAGATTAAGGTAACAGTTGACAATGCTAAGTTCCAGCAAACACTACTACTTGTCAACTGGGCAAACTATAACTTATCCTTGTCAGTGATCGAGAGGTCAATTGGGATCAGTTGTAGTTGCTACAGCATAGTAACATCAACCTCCTCATCCTCTGA
This sequence comes from Pagrus major, assembly GCF_040436345.1. Classification (NCBI taxonomy): domain Eukaryota; kingdom Metazoa; phylum Chordata; class Actinopteri; order Spariformes; family Sparidae; genus Pagrus; species Pagrus major. The sequence continues at coordinate 4,448,467 of NC_133235.1, read as the reverse complement.
GTGATGGAGGTTGTCCAGGTGAGCTAACAAAGGCATCTGATAAGGGGGTGGGGGGCCGTTTTCTTTAGTCAATGCTGTGGTGATGAGGCGGGTGAGCAGAGTTCTAATGCAAGGGATGGCACAACAACCACAACAAGTAAGGATGGCAGTGAAAATAGCTAAGGACATGAGCACAGACATGATGATTCCCTGCCACTTTCCAAAAATCTTAGTCATCCAACTATGGAACGCGCTATCAACACCAGAGTCCTCAGCCATCATATTGGACAATGCTCGAAGACCATCTAAGGCTTTTGTCACAGAACCATCAGGGGCAGTATTGTTGGGGATAAAGGTACAGCACGTACCTTCGATCATCGCACACACTCCACCTTTGTCAGCCAGAAGCATGTCCAAAGCCATTCTGTTTTGGATTGACATAAGAGAGTTAGCTGCTAATTGTTCAGAGAGACCACCAATAGCATCACAAGTGAGATTGGAAAGCTTTTGGACATTGTAATGAACATAGTTAATTCTGTCAACATTCTTGTTAGTTGTTATCCATGGCAAAATTGATTCAAAGCCGTTAGCAATGGGGTCAGCTAGTTTGTATTCGTCTGGGACACCACGAGGAACCCCTACAGCATCAAAGTAAGTGGGGGAGTTGGTAGTCAAATCAAAGTCTCTAGGAGCAGATCTCTTGGGGCGCACGTTAAGGAAGCTAACACTGGGGATCAGTTTCTCTCCAATTAGAGTGATGGGGAAGGCCAATCTAACAAGAGTACACGTTCCTGACCAAGTGGGGGGCAGAATGTTACGCAAGACTTTACCACCACAGTACCAAAACAAATCAGCACGAGCTTGGGTCAATTTGCTCATGTCTGCTCTGGATGTAACATTCAAAGTGTGATTGCACCAGGATTGAGGAACATTACCAACTCTAGTAGCACCTTTTCGGGTCAAACAAACATAATTACCCTCCTTTGGGGTGAACACAGGGGGAATGGTATTGTTAGCTGCAACAGGGAATAGCTTAGTTAAGGCTGAGCAGTTAGCTGGATTGGCAGTCATTTGCATCTGTAAAATACACTCAAAACCAGCTTCGTCAGAGGTAGGAAACAATGGAGCTGGAACCGTACTGAGAGTGGGTCTGGCAGAGGAACAGGCAATGCAATTGGTGAGATTGTTAGTTTTAGCTGTGAAATACATCCAGTCTAACCATAAGTTTTTATCATGAGTGGATCGTGTCTTCTGGGGTGTCAAGCTTCAAATACTCCACTCGAGAGTCTGAGATAAGTGGTGATTCAGTAAGGGCAGAGGTAGTTAGATTGGTGGCCACTATAGTGAGAGGAGTAGCAGCAATGGGGAGTGTCTTAGGCAGCACAGAAATTTTGAACTTTGAACCCATAGGATCCCTCCCAGCATTGTATGACCCCATGACATATTCACCAGTATCACTTTTGCGTGGGTTTTTCAGAATTAAGAACATGGGATTGCAGTGACCTGGTGAGCAATTAGCTGGAGGAGTGCCCTTGTAAATAGAGATACGACCTTTCAGCGGGTTCTTACATTGGTAACCCCAATCGCGGCTTCCAGTGTTACAAAGCACCTCTGACCAGTGGTTGCACCAAACACTGTGGCGGCGGAACCAAGCATCGTAATACTCTCTAAATCTGCACAAGTACCTTGCAAACTTGCTATGTTTCATCTGCCGTTTGTTACACAGGATCACATTACACAAGTCAAACCGTACAGTGCCGTCTACACCTTCAAAGAATTTGAGGTTAATTGGTCCAGCTCTCATCCACACAAATCTCTTTGGCCTGTTTGTGCTGTTAGGTTTGGGGGTTATTTCTTCTGGCTTGTGGTGTTGGGCTTCATACCATAAAAAGGGGAGAATCACTATCAGAGCTATTAGTACTAAGCAACAAACAGTCACACGAAGACCACAGAAACCTGGCAGTCTAAATGGGTGCCATGGCCTCTGTCTCTCCATTGTCACACGTGAGTCACACGTGAGCGGCAGCAGGCAGAGTTAAAGCCACTCAATCAGATTTAGTTCACTGTTTTGGGCCTGCAGCCTGAGTTTCCAAATCAGTTCTAACTTCGCTCAAAGGGCGAGTTGGTGGTGAGGCAGGTACACAATGTGTCAGGTGGTGCCAATTTGCTCCTGTTTTACCTTTTACTCGGACTGCATGCAAGGTGCACTCAATTACCTCATATGGTCCTGTCCACCTGGGCTCAGACCACTTTCTCTTGTGGACCTTTACCTGTACCCAGTCTCCCACACTTACAGCAGGAGTCTTCGGCTGAGTTGTCTCTGGCACCTCCTCCGCACTCTGCACCTGTTTGCACAAAACTCGAGTCAGGTTAGTCAGAGCAGTCATATAGTCGTCACAGTATATCTGCCACAGATCCAAAGTGGGCAGGTGTCCCCCCTCTCTAGGTGGGCCTGGCATAGGACGGCCTGTCAACAACTCATGTGGAGTCAGGTCCAGGTCATACTGCTAGGTGAGTTCCTCATTGACATTAACGCTAATGGCAGAGTATCAACCCATGTAAGTTTAGTACCTGCACATATTTTAGCCATTTTTCTCTTTAATGTCTGGTTTGCTCTCTCAACCATCCCCTGCGAGGCAGGATGATAGACAGTTCCAAACTTGTGTGTGATCCCTAATGCTAGTTCTACTTTAGCTAAGCATTTGTTATTGAAATGGGACCCGTTGTCTGACTTAATGGAGCGTGGCACTCCATATCTGGGGATGAGTTCATTTTTCAGCCATTTTACCACTGTTTTGGCATCTTCTTTCCGGCAAGGGATTGCTTCCACCCATTTGGTGAATCTGTCTACCATCACTAGGAGGTATCTGTATCCTTGCACTCGGTTTTCTGCTCCCATGTCTGTGAAATCGATGGTGATGTCTTTGAACGGTGCGTCTGGGACAGGAAACTTTCCTATGGGACACTTGTAGGTCAGTCTGGTATTGTGTTCGGTGCAGATGGTGCATTCATTCACATAGTTGTCAACCATACTTGTCATGTACAGGTGCCACCACAGAATGTCTATGTTCTTCAATGTAGTCTTTTTGCTCTCATGAGCTGGTCCATGAGCTTGCTTCAGGAGTAGCTGACACAACTTGGATGGAGCTACTAGTCTGCCATCATGAGATCTCCAAAGTCCCTCCTTGTGAGTAGCTCCTTTCTTCATCCACTCGTTGTTTTCATAGGCTCCAGCTTCATCTTGCATTTCCTTGATGTGTTTTTCCGTTAGTTCTGGTAGCTCTGTTGCTACAGCAGCCATCATTTGTCTTCTGTATCCTCCAGCCTGTTTGGCCGCAGCATCTGCCGCTTCATTTCCTCTTGCCACATCAGAGGATCCCTTTTGATGTACTCTGCACTTCATTACAGCCACTTCTTTGGGAAGTAGTACTGCTTTGATCAGTTCTTCCAGTTGGTCTCTGTGTTTCACAGGCGTGCTAGCAGTAGTCAGAAAATGTCTTCTTACCCATTGGGGGCCATCCACGTGTACAGCTCCATGAGCATAGGCGGAGTCAGTGTAGATGTTAACTCTGAGGCCTTTGCTATGTTGTAGCGCTTTTGTCAACGCTATTACTTCAGCCAGTTGTGCTGGGGCGGGCTGTGGGATCGTCCCTTGATCTATCACGTCGTGATGTTGTTGTTCTTGTTTTACTACTGCATATGAAGCGATGTTTCCGTTCTCTCCTTTGTAGCAGCGTCCATCAGTGTACAGAGTGAGATCCGGTGCTTGCAGAGGCTCTGTTTGTAGATCTGGCCTGAGTCTGATGTCTTTTGCTGCTACTTCGGCGCAGTCATGTTTGAGATGTTCTTCTGTTGTCATGTTCTGGGCCATGTTTATCCCTTCTGCGTGGTAGGTGATATGTGGCTGTTTCAGTGCGGCCGAGACTTTGACTTTTCTCGCTGTTGAGAAGGTGAATGCACTGGAGTTCAGGAATGCCACTACACCATGGTTTGTATTGATCTTGAGTGGGTGACACATTACCATGTGTTCTGTCTTTGTTATAGCTTTCGCTAATGCAGCGAGGTGTCGGGCGCAACCTCCTTGTCCTAATTCCATGTTGTCCAGTCTTGAACTGTGATACATCAGTATCCTTCTTTCTCCCTCCTTTTGCTGATAAAGGACAGCATTCACAATGCCTGACTTTTCAGAAACATCCAGGTGAAAAGGTGCAGTGTAATCAGGACTTGCAAGCGCCGTTGCTGTTGACAAAGCCTGTTTGGTGTTGGTGAATGCCTCTTCAGCCTCTTGTGTCCAGATGAGGGCGGCAGTGAGATTTCTGTTTCCAGCTGCAGACACCATGTCCCTCAAAGGTTGGGTCAAACCGACGTAGTTTGGAACATAGTTTCTGCTGTAGCCGGTCAGGCCCAGGAAGGCCAGCATGTGTTGGACAGTGATGGGTTTTCCATGATTCAGGATGGTGTTACGCTGGTTTGTGGTGAGAGTATGTCCTTCTCCATTAATGTTGCGTCCCAAGAATGTGACAACTCGTCGACACACTTTGCAATTGGGACTGATGGCTCAGGGTCAGGGGAGCCCTTGGGGTTTGCAGCAGGAATTACTTTGTTACCCTCAATACACATATGCAGAGCAACAAACAGGTTTAACCCAAGCAAAGCAGCACCTGACTCAACAACCATAAATGAGCATTTAGCTGAATGTCCCTCATGAGTTACTGTGGCATTTAATTGCCCAATAACTGGTATTTTCTCTTTTGAGTATGTGCACAGAGTCACAGCAGGCTTAGCAAGTTCACATGTAGGAAAGAGGTTCTGGTACATGCTCACAGGAAGAATAGAACCAGATGAACCTGTATCAACAATTAGCTCCACATCATGAGAATGTTCATCAGCATCAACATGTACAGTACAGAGGATTTTATCCTGCACAACATCGTCCATGTAAAGCACAGTCAGTTCATTTATCAGTACCTCATGCACCTCTTTTTGGCCAGACCGACAAACTTTGGCAAAATGTCCCATTTTTCCACATGAATTGCATGTGGCTTTGGCTGCAGGGCATGATGGTTTATTAGCCAAGTGGCTGGTAGATCCACAGCGGTAGCAGGAGATACGTTTACCGGCATTTGGAGCTGTATCAGGTGCAGTCCTCGGGGCCATTTTCTTCTTTTGCTGCGGCCGGTTGTTCCGCGGCTGTGAGTGTATGGCTCTCACCAGTGTAGCAGCAGCAGTGTTGTCAGAAAGGACGTCGGCATTACGTAGTCCGGTCTTGATCTGCAAGGCTAATGTAGTAGCCTTAGCCAGAGTCAGGTCCGATTCCAGTCTGTCCCGTATGCGTGTATTGGCAACACGCTCTATCAGTTGATCACGAAGCATCGGCTCCTCCATATCTCCAAACTCACAAGCAACAGCGAGTTGGCGTAGTGCAGCTAGAAACTCATTTACCGTCTCTTCAGGTCTCTGCGCCCTCTGTCGAAATTTGTGACATTCTGCAATCACGTTAACTTTGGGAACAAAGTGCTTTTTCAGTCCCTCCACAGCTGAAGCGTATGTATCACCTGTATCCGGCAGAGCATAAAACAGTCTTTGTCCCTCTGTGCCAAGGGCATGGAGAAGAACGGCGCGTTTTCTGGCATCAGGCCAGCTATCCCCGGCAGCATGTAGGTGCATGTAGTTTTCAAACATCTTCAACCATGTAGTAAAAGCGATAGTAGGTTCGCCTGGGCAAGACATGAAAGGTGCAGGTAAAGGCACGGAAACGGCCATCCTCGTCGCCAAAATGTGGTATTCAGTATTATTTGTAGAAATAATTAGCCGAGGAGCTTCTTCAGTCTTGCCCGCTTTATTCACTCTTCTTCTATTCAACAGCAACAGCCTCTACCGTACAACTCACATTCCTGCAGCACCCTCTATGTTCACATCTGCACAGCACAACACAACAACTGTCTCGAAAATGTGTATAGTTTCACAAATTATTAAAAAAAAAAGCCCAATAATGATGATGATAATTTTCAATTAATCATTGTCTTTTTTTGTGGCTCAAGGAGGGCGGCGCCCTATCACCCTCTATTGGCCAAGCGCCTCTGCTCACAGAGCCAAGCACAGATACGCAGTCCAAAATGGAAGAGCCACATGAGAATTGTCCCAAAAGTCCTTTTTGTAATGTTACAATATGACCAAAAAAGTGTGCAGTCTTTCTATAAATTTTCTATAAAACAAATCATATCAGTAGCAACTGGATGTTCAGATAGGCTGAATATGTTAAGATAAAAAGGATGTCAAGGAACCTTTAATTTTGCAACTCACAGGGCGAGTGTGTTCTGTGTGAATTATTCACTAATAGTGACAGCTACTCATTATTACATCAAATATTCAATTGCAAGTGCAAAATCAAGTCAAGGCACAGCTTCTTTCAAATAAAAAAAACAATTACGTATGAATACTCTTTTTCATACAACACTGATCTAAAGAACCCAAACAAAATTTACGTCACATTAACTTCTCCTTGTTACTTAATTTTCATGGAGGACATTTTTCTTTCTTTGAGGCCTCCATGAACTCTTTTTTTGGTTTCTGTCGCTTCTTCTTTCTTTTCTTTCTTTTTTAAAGCTTTTCTTCATCCCTGTCATCCCTCTCTCTGCTTTAATGTGCACACATGTCAGTTGCATTACAAATTGAAACCTTGCATCTTACACAAACTGGACGTCCCTTCTCCACATTTCATTTTCATTCCTAGTTTCTGTGCTCCTTGAATTTTGTTGTCCTCAAGATTTTACTGAAACTCTAAAATGATTCAGACACCGCCCTAAATATGATTTTATCAGGAAAGCTGCTTATGAACCATGACAATGACTGCAAACGTGGGAGAGAACCAGCAAGTAGAAAAAGTAAAGGCAGATGGAAGTCTTGCATTTTCTGTCAAATCTTATGACTACATGCATAATTTATTGTAAAAATTAAATTGATTGGCATGGCTAACTTTAGAAGGAGAGAAGACCCAAGGTGAAGAAATTTGAAAGATATGCTTTCCGCTGCAGAATGAGTGACAACTCTCCTTTAAGGTGGCAGCACTATGAAAATATGTAGTCTTCCTCTCAGTGCTCTGGTTTTACCTTTAGCCTGATAGTATGGTGTCAGATGCATTAGGTAAAAGATGGAATCTTCCACAGACCCGATAGTTTCCCTGTTCTTTTCCCTTCCTCTCTCCTCATATCTCTGACATTAAAAGTCCACCAGTGTTGTATTTGCTGTCTGATGACAACAGTGATCCAGTACATAGCATATGCCAGAATAATGCTGATGTTTGATTAAAACCAGGGTATAGAAATGGAGAATATTTTATTTTAAACACGTCAACAATGTAATGCATTACATTGTTGCATATCAGGCATTGTAACTGTAACACACATTTTATCTTGCTACGTAAATGTTAGGATATCATCACATTATGATGTGGCCAGTGCAGTACTAAACATTTGACACACTTGATAAGTATCAATGAGATTCGTTCACTATGCTGGGAATGGAAAACCAGTTCAACTCAAACTAAGTACGTTGGTGTAAGGAACACCAAAGCATAGATGCCACCCATGGCTCATTTGTAACCCGCATTATATTTGTAATGGATTATCCCTAAAACTTAGATGGAGGATGGGTCTTAGCCCAGAACAGACCCAAGTGACTTTTGATGTGGTTCCGGATAAAGAGACAGATCCAGGAATAGTTTAGAGAGAGATTTTCTTTCATTTCTCAGGGATAAATCAATGGATCTTGATAGAAAAAAATCAGGCATATTATTAGCTGGCTAGTTTCTATGAGTAACTACAATTTGATTTGGATCCTAGATCTGGTGACCCACCAATTGTGGTTAAGCAGTTACATGTGGTTTACAATCTAGGATGATTAAGGGCTATCTAGTTTGATATTGGATTAGGCCTAGTGTACACATGTAGGTAAAACAAAAAAGTTACAAGTTTACACTGATTCAGTGTAAATATTTTAATTAAAAGATTGATTTGATTGTCATCTGGATGACTATGAAGTGGATTTTCTGAGCCATAGACCACGAGTGACACATCCCTGGAGCACAGCACAGTACGAACATGGCTGAGAAGAGGATGAGCATCAACCATTGGAGGGAGCAGCAAAGATGACATCTCTCACTCTCAATCAGGCCACCCCTTCCCCACTCTGGTGTATGTCGATCTTATGTAGCACGCCTACCTAGTAAGTAGCCCATGGAGATGAGGTGGGGATCTCTGTGCTGTATGTTCTGCAGCTCAGATGCCATGTACATGCTTCAGGATTTCACAGAGTGGCTCCAGTACGAGTCTTGGTGTCAAGACTTTGATGACCACTCGACTGGCAAAGGGCAGAAAGAGAACCAGGGAAAGAGGTCAGAGGGCCGTCACAGAAGGCGTACCATGTCTGTTCTCCATGGAGCTAAAGACGCTTACGAAAAGGGAGCTACATCTTCTGCCACTTCGGAGAAGAGGAACGCCAAAGCAAAAATATTGTCCCTACTGCGATGATGACATTATCTCAACCAGTGCTCAGCCATTCAGAAGCTCACTAAGGCCCAAGTCACTGAATGGATCCAGTCCACCAACAAATGCTGGCACTGTGAAAAGTCCCATCAGGCAGCACAGTGTAATCATAAACACAGCCACCAAGGTACTCAGAGCACACAATGCTTCTTTCAGCTGCAGCAGAAAGCTTGGACTAAAGGGAACACCAGAAGATCTTTCCCTCAGAACCATTCATCAGGATGTCGAAACCCTCCATGGGGCCTCAGTATCATTCTGCGTCTCCCCCGCCTCACAGCCTAAGAGGAGTTTCTGCATCAACGGAGCCTTCACAGCAGCGTGTCTGGGCTTAGCAGATCATTCCTATCCAGTAGCTAGTCTTTAGAAAAGGTACAAACACCTGGCAGGTCTCTCCCCCTACAGCAGTTTGAGAACACCAGCCCATTGACCTCATCAGCGCTGATCACCCACATCTTATCACCCCCATTGAGCCAGTAAAGTTGGGTCCTCTGGGCGGACCAGCTGCCATCTGAACTAGACTAGGGTGGATGTTACAGGGCCCAGCACGGATAGTGGAACAACACCTACGGCCACAGCAGTGCTTTCTGATGTCCACAGTCCCTTCCAACACAGAGCTCTTCCAGAATGTCGAGAAGCTATGGCAGCTCGACGTGCTGCCATACAGAAATGAGAAAGTAGTGACCCAGTTGAGACAGGACCAGGAGGCGGTTAATCTGCTTGAAGCGAAGACAATACGTGTGGAGGTGGAAGGAGTACTCCGCTACGCCACACACTGCTCCATAAGACGAAACATGCTCGTAAAGATGCAGGTGGTTGGCCAAGGATCCAGAGCGGACCACCACTTACAAAGCACCACTTGCACCACTTGCAATCCATGCTGTGCTATGTATGCCTTACAGAAGCATGTCTTGGACCACAGCAAGCCTAGAGACAGTGTCTGGTCCTCAGTGGAGAGATTTTTCTATGCGGACAACTGCCTGCAGAGCCTGCCAATACCGTTGGAAGCCAGACAGCTTGTAAATAGGCTAAGGGCCCTCCAAGCCTCAGGTGGGTTCAAACTGTGCCAGTGGGCCAGCAATGTTCCACATGTCATCAATCACCAGCCAAAGGAGGCCCTATCAGACAGCCTAGAGCTCTGGCTCACCCAAGAGAGTTCAGATGCTCCAGAATCAAGCGTCGGGCTCAGTTGGCACTTCCAGTCGGACTCCTTAGGGTGCAAGCACCGGCCAGTGGAGTACGGAGCTCCTCCCACAGGAGCTTCTAGATGCCTGGAACAAGGACAATAAGGGCAAGACCTACCTGGTGTTCCTTATGGCATGATCCAGAGTAGCACCTAAAAAGCTCCTGTCTACACGCGAATGACAAGCACGACTCATGCATCCAGTGTGGCCATTTTAATAAATGAAAAGCAAGATGTAGCGCCATGCACCATACACTGCAGACGCCAGCCACTTAATCTCCCCTAGAATAGGAGAGTGATTGCAGCTTGACCGACTATCCTTCTGATGGATGTTATACAGTCTGCAGAAATCCAGTTGTAAGGAAAAGCCATTTCAAATCAGCAGTCCCAAGGGGCTCAAAGGGTGATGCTGAAGTTTATCAAAGCAGGAGCTCCCATGACGTTCTAGTTAGGAGAGGCTGAATCATTGAAAACCAAGGCATGTAGGGCCAAAGAGGAGTCACCAGAGTTGACCTCACTCCTTCCATCTGAACCCTTCGGAAGAGAGGTTGGAGATGAGTGGATAGAAGGAAGGCGCAGAGCAGACCCTCAGGCCATGGGTGTGCCAGAGCATCCCACCCCAGAGGTGGATTGTTGCTCCTCAGGTTGATGAAGAGTAGACAATGTATACATTATTGTTATAATGAGGCCGAATCGCTGAAGGGCTGAGAATAGGGCAAGGCAGGGTGACCTGCCAGAGCACTCCCTTTGTGGTGTTGGCCTCTCTCCCAATTTTCTCCCTTGGTATTTCAGAGGGAGAGGAGCCGGCTTTACTAAAAAGAATCGACAGGAAGCTTTTATGGTTTGTACAGGCATTATAAAATAGTACATACATGATTGAGGGTTTTCCCTGGACAATCTTGCCTGCTGATGTCCCAAACACAGCACATGACCATGATCATCTTCCAAAGGCATAGAAACTCCATAGACCACATAAGAATGTCCCTAGTGGTTTGCCATACTCTCTGTTTTTTACTACTACCACCACCAGTGTTCAGGGGCAGGGTCAGGCAGAAACCTGATAGCACTTGCTCCATTTATCTGTGCTCAGCACCGTTCCCACCGAGCACGTTAGCTCACAATACAAGTGATACGCTTGAACACGGAATCGCAGCTGCCATAGCCCATAGTCCGACTGGACCAGTGTTTCTCAGTATTCTCAGTTCTTTAACCTGCACACTCACTACATATACTTTGCTTTCAAAATCACTACCCAAACCATTTTCACACACTGCACCCTGACTCAGGTGGAGATCAAACAAGTGCTGAATACACAACAGCACAGGTGCTTTATAAGTTAACCATAGGACGTGAACCAGCAAGCCGGTGTCTCTTAATGAAGTATCCAAGCAATCTGACAAGCAGAGATATTATTCCCCGTGCATAGTGGAGAAATAGTGGAGAGTTAGTCTCAAGACAATAGAGAATCCCTTTCTGAGTAAAAGAAACCAAGGTGACATTTTAAAGAACAAAAAAATCCCTATTATCCTGAAATACACTGTACTTTGCTTTAGAACATGTGATGCTGTGTAATACTTACAGGCTGGCCACACTGGCTGCATGAGCAGTGTGTGTGGCGTAACACTTTGCTTTTCATTTCAGTGTCCACGTTGTCCGGTTAGAGCAGCCACACCGGAGGCATGAGTCATGCTTCTCACTTGCATGCCAAGTGAAGCTGCAGCGGTGCTTCATCCAGAGATTCGGAGTCCTGCGCACAATTCTCAGCAAAAGTAGACCAGAAAAACAACCTGTAGACAGTCATATCAACATCATACCAGCAATTACTACAATTTGAATGTCTGTATCTGTAGAATATGTCACAGACATGAAGAGAATGCACACAGAAAACAGGTGAAGGGCAGTTTTTTCCTGTGCACTCTCTTTTTCTTTCTCTCCCTTCCTCCATTTCCCCATCCAGCTTTCTCGCTTTTTCAACAGGGGTAAAGGAAAATCATGACATCATATTTATTGCTAATTATCAAAGACAAACTTCATGTAAACAGATAGGGAAGGAAGGAGATGTGCTGCAGCACCAACGCTGCCTATGTGGACTCACACATAAGTGAGCAGCAGCTCAGCAACGCGATCATCATGCACTGAACAAGCAGCCTATGTGGCCAGCTCATTACAAATAATGACATGACTTTCAAAATGGGACTGAGGGCATACGTTGGCCCCCAGAAAGTTTTGAGAATGTAAAAGCCATCGAACAGCTTCCGCTGTCGACAGTTTAGGAGAAACACTGCGTTACACGTGTTGATTCGCACCATACACAAGAGATTTGAGACTCTTGGGAACTTTAGTTAGAGTTACACGCTACCAGCCTCTCCAAGAAAGTGTGAAAGAAAAGCATAATCTGGAAGAGAAAGAAAATCGCTTCAGGTCATTCTTTGGGCTGTCTTCACTCCAGCACACTCACTGTGGTTATATAGGGACTGGATAGCCCCTAGCAATGGGCCCAGTACCCCTTACTCTCGAAGTATTACCCCACACAGTACTCCTGGGGGACATGGTCGTAGGCTGGTTGCGCAAACTCCAGTGACCCCCCTAGCGAGGGTAAAGAGTCGGTCTGCTGTTCTGCAACCAGGATGGAATCTGCATCATTCCTCCTGAATCTGAGGTTCAACAATCAGTTGTATGTTCCATCAAAGTCCAGAGCCTTCAGCATCTCACTGTGAATCTCATCCACCCCTGGCACCTTGCCACGAGGAGCATTTCTCTCCCCTGCAGGTGGTGAGTCCACAAGGGGGCAGCTCCATATTGTTTCTTCGGGCCAAACCTGGCCGACCCCTGTGGGCACTCGCCTGCGGGGTTCCCTCCCAGGTCTGGCTCCAGGAGGGGGCCCCAGTGTCCCACACCGGACAATGTACTCTATCCCTTATGTGCTGATTCATGAGTCAATATGGACAGTTCCCCTCAACTCTGGGTAAGTGCTACAAATACCACCAAATGCCTCTTTTCTATTCAGGGAGAACTAAACACCATTTTCCATCCAAACTGCTAACTATCCTTCCAAATCATTGCTAATTTTGTGCCAAACATATTTTTTCTTGCTGTTGCTGAGGCAGCAAGCTACTGTATGACTGCAAAAGATTCTGTCTGTAGAGGTACTGCTCTGTGGATTCAGATTTTATGCTGAGTGCAGTGCCACAGTAAATGGCATGGACTTCCTAAATAAATAAACAAACAAAGCAATAAATAAATAAATGCCACCAGCAGTGCCAAGACATTCTCAGACAGGACACAGACAGTGCTGCTGAGGACAGAAGCAGATGTGCAGACAACACAACCTCATATAATAAAAAAATTACATTTGTTCAGTGTATATTTGGTCAGTTTAACAACTGCATAGATTGGACACCATTTCATTCTACTACCACATGCAAAGAAACAGCTATGGTTATCTTTCGATACCTCCCCTTCTAGGGACTGGCATGATCATTGGCTGTGAGCCATCCTCATACATAGAAGCAGTGTCTTTGTTCTTTAAGTGGTTGGGCATAGTGCTAGTACTACTACTAAAGAGTAAAACAATCTCACATGTTAGACTTTGTTGCCTTTCTGGAGGAAATGTTCCTACAATGAGCTTCTTTTAGCGCACATTTTACCTCAGACTGTGTCAGCTACATTAGCAGACAGCGCCTGTTTGATATTGTATTAATTGAAAAATGTTGTCAAGAAAATGAACTGCATGTTGTGCAAATAGTCTGATATGCCACAGTTAAATAAATAAATAAAACAACAACAAACAAACAAACAAAAAAAAAAAACGCTAGTTATAATTACATTAAACCTTTTGAATGCTGGGTTGCTGTTGGCATATGGCATAGACACTTCATGTCTTAGATAGGCATGCAATGCATATTGTTATTTTCACGACATTAGCATGTAAGGTACTATACATGTTCTGGGACACTCGTGATTGATTGATTGATTGACTGACTGATCCTGCCATTCAATTAGTTGCCTCAACAGCTAATCACTTGTATATGTGTGCATGATACAGATATTCCTTGTTAGCACCAAATATTAGCTGTAATCAACATCAGTACAAATACTATATGCATAGGCGTAGTCAGTCGCAGTCAATAGTTGACATTAGTGATGGTATACTCGATTCCTTTTACTGACTCGATTTTGTATGAGTCACTCACTAAAGTGAATCGGGTTTTCGAGTCACTTGAGTCACTTGAGTCAGTTACCCAGAGTGTGCGCCACGGAATGCGAGTTTCTCAGGTAAGGGAGGGGCTCTACGAGCTGGGAGGGAGAGCGAGTTAGCTGTGAGCTGCGAGTTAGCTGTGAGCTACGAGTTGCAGCTACCGAGTCCTGAACGGTGTGGAGCAACGAGTTTCACGGGTAAGGGGCTTTACGAGCAGGGAGGGAGAGCGAGTGAGCTGTGAGTTGCCTGTGAACTGCGAGTCTGAGATGCTGAGTCCTGAACGGTGCGGAGCAGCGAGTTTCTCAGGTAAGGGAGGGGCTCTACGAGCTGGGAGGGAGAGCGAGTGAGCTGTGAGCTACGAGTTGCAGCTACCGAGTCCTGAACGGTGTGGAGCAACGAGTTTCACGGGTAAGGGAGGGGCTTTACGAGCTGGGAAGGAGAGCGAGTGAGCTGTGAGCTAGCTTGATACATTTACGCAATTGCAGTTAGAATAACAGTTGTGTGGCATGTCTCCTCTTTGCAGTTAGCTGGCGGTAGCAGCGGTGAGTCAGTGAACGAGTTAATAGAGACAATAACTCGTAACTCCCGAGTCAGTAAAAAGAATCTCGAGTTTTGAACGATTCGTTCATGACTCGCACGTCACTAGTTGACATACACTTGTAAAGAAAATGTATATCATGGCAGTCTTCAGTTCCAATGATTTCTACAGCTCTCATTTTTCTGTGGTGGAATGAATGGAACACATATTACTTTTTCACAAAAAAAACTTTCATGAAGTTTGTGTCAAATCTAAATTTATAATGGGTCTATGAAAATGTGACCAAATCTGCTGGCTCAAAAATTTACATACAGTAATTTGAACAATCAATTTCGGTGATTATAGAAAGTTGTGTGAATCAAATTTTCTTTGTAGCATGGCCTCCTACCTTTTTCTGAGTGATTCTGATTGATACCAGCTGGTGACTTTTCGGGGCCCATTTTAATAGGACTTGATACACCCATTAGACTCACAAACACCACAACGGGAAAGGCTCAAGAGCTCAGCATTGGTCTGAAAAAGGGCATTATTGATTTGAACAAGTGGGGAAGGTCATTTGGAGCCATTTCAAAGCAGTTACAGGTCCCAAGATCAACTGTACAAACAACTGTTTTTCAGTATAAAGTGCATGGCACAGTTGTGTCACTACCATGATCAGAAAATACAAACTATCACCTGCTGCTGAGAGAAAACTGGTCAGGATGGTCAAGAGTCAAACCACCAAAAGACAAGTCTGCAATGAATTAGAAGCTGCTGGAAGAAAGGTGTCAGTATCCACAGTTGAGCGTGATTGGCATCAACATGAGCTGAGAGGCAGCCATGCAAGAAAGAGGTTCTTGCTCCAGTTACGACACCTTAAAGCTTGACTGAAGTTTTCTGCTGGTCATGTGGACAAAACAAAAAGTTCTGTGGTCAGATGAATCAAAAATGGAGTTGTTTGGCCACAACAAGCAGCAATATGTTTGGAGGTGAGAAGGTGAGACCTTTAACCCCAAGAACACCTACCTACTGTCAAGCATGGTGTTGGTGGTATTATGCTATGGGGCTGTTTTGCTGCCAGTGGATCTGCTGCTTTAAAGAAAGTAAATGGAATCATGAAGAAGGAGGATTATCATCAACCAGAAGATTGGGCCTTGGGTGCAGCTGGGTGTTCCAACAGGACAATGGCCCCAAAGACACATAAAAAGTGGTAAAGGAATGGCTGAATCAAGCTAGAATTGAGGTTTTGGAATGGTCTTCCCAAAGTCCTGACTTCAACCTCATCAAGAACATGTGGACTTTGTGAAATTTAGTTGAACTTCACCAACTCTGTCAAGAGGAGATGTTAAATATTCAGCCAGAGGACTAACAGAAGCTTGTGCCTTTCACTTAAGGTGAAAATGGCCAAGGGACATTTAACTAAACATTAGAATTACTGTATGTATATTTTTGATCCAGCAGATTTGGTTATATTTTCACAAGACCTATAATAAATTAATTATTGAACCAAACTTCATGAATGTTTTTGTGACAAAGTAGTTTGTGTTCCACTCATTCCATCACAGAAAAATGAGAGCTGCAGGAATCACTGGAACTGAAAATTGCCATGATATTCCGTAAAATTCCAAAAAACATAAACAATCTCTCACAAAGCCTCACTGTATGGATTCTGTATGTTAGCCACAGCAGGAATTTGAACTCTTTAAGGTTTGATCTTAAGATAAATTCAAACAGTGAAGGAGCTCCAACCTCAAATCCTACACCTGAGAACTGCAGGTCAGAATAACCCAGATAGCAGATTCAATCTAAAGCAAGACAGTTTCTTAACAAGAAAGGGGGGTGGGGGTGGGGGGGGGGGGGGGGGTGGCTGAGTGAGGCAGGGGAGTAATGAAGAAAAAGAAGAGAGAGAAAAGACACCCCACTGAGAAAGAGAGCAGAGAGGCTTTGAAATGAGTGGGAAATATGACTCATGAGGAGCAGATTGGAAGAGTTGAAGAGCAAATGGACAGATATGGAAGCACAAAGAGATGAAAAGACAGAGAGAGAGGAAACCGGAGAGGGCCAGGTAATGAGAGACAGAGAAGGGAGAGGTGGAGGCAGAAATTATGAAGATGGAGTGAACTACCTACTAAAAGCTTTTCCGCCTAAATGTTTTTTACAGTCTCTGTCAATTAGTTGACAGATACACGTTTAGCATAATATCATCAATGGTAGTAAATGAATTCCAACCAATAATTTCAAGATTTCAAGGACCAAAATTTTGATGCTGTAATTGACGGTGGAGCTAAATCAAATAAAATGGTCAATCCTTAGCGAATATGTTGGCAAGATGTATAATGTCGTTCCAGCAGTTGGCTGAGTTAGACACTATATAATAACTAGAATATTAGCATTTTTCTGACAAAAATGTGTGTGATTGCTGCATCTGCTGCCGTTGCTTACATCAAGTGGGGTTGCCGCCATGACAGCATTTTCCTATTAGCTAATAAACTCGTAACAATTGTTTCTAAACAAGGTCCCATGGGGTCCATCCGAGGGCCATGACTTTGGCTCTCTATCGTTCATCGTTTTCAGCATTTATTGACAGCAGACATTTTAAATATGTCAGGGAGTAGTTTTATTCAGTCTGTGCAGAATCCAAAGGTTCTGTTCGAAACCATTAATAATATTGTTTCACCGCCACTGTCTACATTACCATGTTTTCCTACTGAAGACTGTAACAACTTACGAACCTTCCTTGTTTATAACACATTATTCAATAGATCCGGTATTCTCCCCCGATAACTCACCCAATCTTGGACTCTTTTTTTTAGCTTATCAGCTTAGAAGACTTGATGGACTATGGCACTATCTTCCAGCCCTGTGGATGTAATACCTTCTTCTCTGTTTTCAAAAGTTCTGCCAATTATTGGCCCTGCTGTTACAGCTACTGTTAATTTGTCCTACCACTTTTGTCCAAGATTTTAGAGAGATTCATGATACGTTTTAGTCAGGGTTTTAGAAACAGCACTGTACTGAACCGGATATCCTGAGGGTCTCCAACAATATTATATGGTTAGTACAAGCTTAGGTTAGCACGCATGGCACTATGTTTTTCAGGAAGAAGATATAACTCGATTTTTATATTTTTTTGTAATTCAGTCTCATTAATAGCATTTGATGGTATTTAATAGTATTTGACTCCTTTTGGCTGTCCCATTTTTTCCACCTATTCAGTCTCCTTCAGCTGCCTCTTGATACTAAGCCAGCTTTGCAGTGCAGCTCCCATCTATTCGTGAGCCAATATACAGTACTTATTCTCCCAGCTTACACTATATTTTGCATCCTTCATCCCTTTCCCACTTTAACAACTTTTTTGTTTTGTCCAAAGCACACCTGTGGAGTAATCATATTGTTTAATGAGCATCTTGATGTTCCACACCTGCAGATAGATGAACATATTGAACTTTACAGAAAAAATGAGGTATCAACAAACATAAAGAAATTGTATATAATATAAAATGTTAAAAATAATCAAATGAAACACTGAGCTTTAGCTCTGCTGCCTGGTAAGTTGTCAAGACCTCACAATATCTTACAATTGGCTATTGGCTCTGTGCTCGTAGACTACTTGAGTCAAGTCAAGTTTATTTGTATAGCCCAAAATCGCATTACATGCCCCAATGGGCTTCACAAACCCACATTAGTTGTTTGACGAGGGCAAACTACTGCAAGACAATAAAAGTGAAAAATGCAGTCATGACATTGAAAATCAGTCTTAAAAAGAAAGGGCACACAGAATACTTAAAAACAAATTCAGACAATTTGTGGATGGTCATGAGCAAGAGAGAAGAGATGGGTTTTTAACCTGGATTTAAAAATCTCAACAGATTTCAAGAAAGCCTTCCTAATCGTGGCTGGGAGTTTGTTCCATAAATGGGGGGCACGGTAAGAAAAGGCTCTGTTGCCAGCAGATTTCCTAGTAGTCCAAGAAGTTTTTAGAAGGCCAGCATTTTGGGATCGACGAGCGCGTGCTGGCAAATAATGTGTAATGAGGTCAGATGAATAAGATAGAGCATTTTGAAATCTGATCTAACCACGATCAGAAGCCAATGTAGGGAGGACAGGATGGGTGTTATATGATCAAATTTTCTGTTTTTGGTGAGGATCCTAGCAGCCACATTCTGAACAAGTAGAAGGCTTCTCACACTAGATTTGTGTAGGCCAGAAAACAGTACATTGCAGTAATCAAGTCTGGATGAGACAAAGGTGTGT
Organism: Pagrus major; assembly: GCF_040436345.1. Classification (NCBI taxonomy): domain Eukaryota; kingdom Metazoa; phylum Chordata; class Actinopteri; order Spariformes; family Sparidae; genus Pagrus; species Pagrus major. Next base: position 4,429,796 of record NC_133235.1, on the reverse strand, counting down.
ACCAGGGTTTCAGCATCAGACAGTTAGTAGAGATCAGACTTTTGAAATGTTGCGAAGACAGAAGAAGGCTTTAATCTTTAATATGTAAGTCAAATGCAAGGGAGGAATCCAAAGTGACACTGACTTTTTTGATGGAGAGGCTATGGGAAATGACACAATTTTCAAATTTAAGGGACGTGTCCCCAAACAGATTACTCTTGCTAGGAGGACCAACCATAAGCAGTTCAGATTTATCTGCATTAAGGAGCAGGAAGTTTGATGAAATCCAGTCCTTTATAGCGCATAGACACTCTTCAAGGTTCGATATTTGAGACTGGTCATTTGGCAAAATATATAGTTTTGTGTCACCTGCATAACAGTGGAAATTAATATTAAACTTGCAAATTATAGCACTGAGGGGCAGTGTATAAATAGAAAGTAGTAGTGGACCCAGGACAGACCCCTGTGGAACACCATATTTCATTTTTGAGTTGTCCAAAGTCATGTTGTTGTGGACTTCACAGTGTGTCCTATCAAATAAGAGTTAAACCAGAACAGAGCTAAGCCTGTAACGCCAATTCAGTTCTCGAACCGATATAGGACATTGTGATCAATGGTGTCAAAAGCTTCACTTAGGCCCAGAAGTAAAAGCAAAGAGGTTTGGTTTGAGTCAGTGGAAAGCAGAAGATCATTGGTTGCTGTTTCAGTAGAGTGGAATGATCTAAAGCTGGATTGGGAGGGTTCACAGAGGTTATTACAAAATAGATCATCGGTATTTTGGAAAGGAAAGGAAGGTTCGAGATGGTACTTTAATTTTCGAGGATTTCTGGATTGAGGTTTGTTTTTTTGAGTAGAGGTGTAATAACAGCGGATTTAAAGGCTGAGGGCACCATGCCAGTGGAGAGTGACGTGTTGATGATGCTGAGGAACCTAGAATTGGAAGAAGTCCTTTGAGAAGTGGTGCAGGGAGAGAATCTAGCAGACAGGTTGAAGGTTTGGCAGCGAGAGCCAGTTTGGTGAAGGCACTAAGTGAGACCGTTTCAAAATCAGAGCGTTTACAGTTCAACTGAGGAGCAGAGGAGGGGACTTGCAAAGAGGTGATTGACCATTGATCCCTATAAGCCACAATCTTGACATCCAGTGATGGCCAGAATCAGTTGGTAAATAACAATGAGAAAAGACATTCAGCCAGATGATAAATGACAATGAGACCAAGGCCAACTTCAGGACGTCCACTGTTGACCACAATTAGTTAATAAATTACATTGAATAAAGTCCAAATAATAGATGCCACGTGGGGCATATGCCCTACCAGAGGAAGAGAGAGGCTGACTGGTCAAACTGGCCTTTCAGCCAGTCACTCTGTCTCAGACTAGCATTTGATGTATAGGGAAGTGTATAGTTTAAACCCTTTATCCAGGTTGTAGGATTTGAAGGTCAAGGACTCAAACTCGGTTTTGTTTTGCAACCCTGGTATTTAAAATGATAATTAATTGAACCTTGCACCAATTGTCAAGTAACAACTATTCAAGAATCTAGTATAATATCTCAAAGAAAACTAATAACTAATTCTAACCAATATTGTTTTCATAGGATAATGACTGGTTAGAGCATTATGACTTAGGATAAGACAACACTCATGCCAGCCACACTCTGTCCACCCTGCTGCCATCTGGCAAAGCAGAAGTACCTGTTGCCATACCACCAGACTACATATCAGCTTCTTTTCTCAGGCTGAGACTCTGAATTGTCTCTCTAATGTAGCATAAAGGGACTTAAACTCTTTTTGTTATCTGGTATTGTAAAATGACAAAATGAACCTTTAACCTTTAATAAATTTAATCATGCAAATTCAGAAACCTTTTTTAAAAGTCTAAATGGAATTTAAAATCAGTTGTCTGTTGGCAAATTTGACTACATTCAAGTCAAACACAGGATAGTCAAGGCTTTTGTCTTATATGGTTATATTACACTACACTTTCAAGTCAAGTGTGACTTGAGTCACCATTCACAGGTTGCTGGTCATGATCAATGTGAATTATCACTTTTGAGTTATCATGTGTCAACTGAACTGAAATGTTAACTGGACATTGAGAGAAAAAAAGTATTACATTTGTAATTTTCATTGATTTATTATTCATTGTAATGTTTTGTCTTGTTGTTTTAATTTTGCTATGTATAGCACTTTGGGATGCATGTTTGTATGAAAAGTGCAGTATAAATAAAGTTGAGTTGAATGAACCAATCATGCTCCAGGTATTACAGCATGGAGCATTACATACAAACCTTATGGAATGGTAATGACTGTTCCAAGAATTAGTCAAATCCTCAGGTGTCTCCTTGTTGAGCTGAATCTCAGGAATGGGTCTCAAAGAACTACACTTCCCAGAGTGCACCAGCAGCAGCAAACTGGCTGCTTGTTACCTGATCAGTCATTGTCACTGATTTGGAGCATCTGTGAAGACATGGAGGATCTCAGTCATGCAGACAAACAAACTTCAGAGAGAAGAAGCTCCAAGTTCACTCAAAGGTTCAGTCCAAAGACACCAATGGTCGGTGAAATGTTTTATTTACTTTCATGGTGTTTGAAATGCTGCTTAATATGTTCAAGTTTATGTTTAACTGCTGTGTAGATTGGTTAAGGAGCACATTGCAGCATTGACTTCATTGATTTTGTGTTTAATGAGTTTGTGCTAAAATAATATTTCATTTTGAGTTTGAAAAATTAAAAGTATAAGATACAAAAGGATAATACAAAGTTAAAAATGTTAAAATTCGGTTAAATGTTAAAACTTTACTAAAAATTTGGAAAATTCATGAAATTAGATTTTTCTTTATTCCATTTAAAAGGCTTAAGTGGTTAATTCATTTAAAATGTTTAATTAAATGTTTGAGTTCATTTAAAATGTTTGATTAAATGTTTAAATTCATTTAAAGGGACTTGGGGCAGTATCAAGAAATAAGACTCAATAGTGACACAACGGCCGTTGCGGCCGTTAGGGTAACTGCAGCCATCAGACAAGCCGGTGCCGGAGCACGCACGAACTCTTCACAACAGTGCAGCTGATGCCTTATCCCCTACACACATGAAGCAGCCGGCTCGCTGCGTGTAGCGACACACAAGCGTGGCGATTTACCGTTACGGTTGATGCAGTCTGAAAGGCACAGGCGAAAGCAAAGACGGCATAGTGAGGGACAGAAATATCGTCTCTGATACGGGATTGCTGTGTGTAAGTGGCTAATGTTGCTACACAGACACAAACAAACCGTTAGCCTGTGGCTACATCCAGCTGCTAACGTCACCTCCCGGATAACAGGTTGGGCTTTCGGTCCCATATATAAAGGGACATATTTCTAACTATTCGGTTTCAGACTAAAGGACCGTGGAAAATGTGCAGTCTGTAACTATTCAGTGTTACACAGCGGTGGACTAAGTTACATGTTTGCAGCTAACGCTACTTTGCACGTTAGGTCACTGCAAGTCCTCCGTGATCTCATATGATTTTCAAATCAAGCTCTAAACATGACCTGTAATGTTTTCTTACCTGGTTACTAGGAAATGAGCCATGTCAGCATCTGTTTTCAGTCCAAATTCAAGTTGAAGCTGCCTCCATGAGTCGAACGTGTATCCGATGTTTATTCGGGTGCCAGCCCGGCTTTGGTCGTAATTTCGTTTCGACTCACGACATGCTGCTGATAAAACCTTCGTTTTCTTCTTAGTAAGACTTTTTAGTGGACTTTGTACTACCCAAACACTAGTTTGGGTCCATCGCGCTTGTCTTCTTCGCGTATCCAAGTCGAAAGCCGTCAAGGATGCGCATTCAGCGTCATCTTACGTCACGTCCGCAGGACTGCGCGGGAAATTCAGACACCGAATTGCAGTACATTATGCAGCACACAGCCTGTTCAAGGCAATGGAGAGATACGTGGGTGGGCTCATTCTTTTTGGTTTTGAACGCATCATCACCCATTAGCATTAAAAAACTTAAAATGCATGTTTATGTTTTTCAGAAATCCTGCCCCAAGTTCCTTTAAAATGTTTAATTAAATGTTTAAATTCATTTAAAATTCATTAAAAATGTTTAATTAAAATGTTTAATTAAAATGGTAACTTTTGTTTCTCTGTCTTTAAAGGTTTACAACCTAATTTACTGAACAGACCAATCAACTGACAAAGCCAAAAGAAAAATAAAAGTGATTGAGTCAGAAATTTTAGTTGTCCCTGTGTCCTTTGGAAGTTGAACAAGAGGAGGACTTGACACTCCTGGGAAACTGAGTTATTACTTCTGAAACGTTATGACAGTGTTTCTTGGCAGGTGACCTTCCTATTAGCGGGATAATGCTCATTGGGCATTATTATATGGCAAAATCAGTTAGCCACAAGTTGGCTTGTTATGCATTGGCCTTTATGTTTGCTGACATTTTCAGTTGCGAAAAGGAAGTATTGTTACCGTTACCACTGGGTAATGTTAGCTGTTACATTGCATGCACACATACAATACTACTAGTAGTACTACCATGTATTGAACACCCTCAATGCCTTTCAATCACTGAAGCTCTGAATTCACCAGCTCGCAGTTAGCTTAAACAAACATAGCGTGTTACTTTAGCTTAATCCAAAATTCTCCACTACGGCTTACCTTTGATGTGGCTCATTAGCACCAACTCCCCATTGTGAACTTTTGACAGATTTTGAGGCTACTCGTAGGTTTGGTCCTGGTCTTAACCATGATTTATATTTGTTGACAACCTCCTGGCATGTTGTCATCTCCCTCTCACTCCCACATCAAAACAGACTGGCAGATCACGCTTTTGTAACAGACGCAGACTCAGTGGCAAGCAATTTGGCTCTCTCCAACTTACTTTATTTCTTTATCTAAAAAAGCTACAGTTCATAGGATTGTATGGAGCCCCTAAAGGGGCATGGGGGAAAAAAAAAAAAAAACTTAAACGTTTCTCGTGAGCACGAAAACCTTTTCTCATGAGCATGACAAAGTATCTTGTGCGCATGAGAAGTTTTTTTTCTTCAAATGCCCAAATTATGTGCAACAATCAGTGGTATCCCTCAGCCTGGGATATCATTTGAAAATGGAAGTTTGATAGGTGAACACTATTTATTGAAGTGTAGTTACGGTGAACTCGGCCTGCATCATGATTAGGACTCACAATGAGGATATGGAGTGTAACGATTGTGTGACAGCTGTCACTGACTTTATTTACAGGCTTTCATAAATCATACAATCCATATTCGCAAGTGGTGAGGATGACCCAGATGAGCTGACTGTAGAAGGCAGAGTGTGTGGCCGAGTAAATACCTCATACTTCAGTTATAAAGTGATCGTATCTTTAAAAAGGTGGTTGCTACTGCTATGCTTCTACTTCAAACATCACTCACGTCAGTTAACTGTGATAGAAGGAAGAAGCTTACCCACCACACACAGGCATTTCAAAATAATACAGTGAAGGTAATTTCATTTGATATTTTCTTTTATTATTGTTTTTAGATTCATGAGTAAAATGGTGTGGTTCTGCAATTGACTGCGGGCCATACAATGCCTAGGTCTTTACTAGAGAGTATGGCTCTGTCTCTTCTTTTTCCCCCTTCTCTCTACAAAGTTACGTTCATTAAGTAAAATTTCCTCTGCGGATTACTGCTGCACTAAGGTTGATAAACGGAAATGAAGATAAATCCATATTTAATCCCGAAAGTTAAAAAGTTATCTTTGAGCTCTCCTCCTGTCAGTAAACGGCCCCCGATAAAACCAGAATCTGATTTGACACAGGTGTTTATTCTCCAGCCGGCTTCTGGACCCGACTCTATCCTCCAGACATGTGCTCCCTCCTTAAAATTAGGAGCACATAAAGAAATTTAGGGGCATAATGGAAATTACATGTTTTTTCTTAATAAAGGAATAAGAGGAAATATTTACAAGCAAAACATAATTTATTTGAACACAAAGTGAACTTTTTTTAAAGTTCAAATTATATTCAGTTATTATTTATACTTTAAACTTGGTGTTCCTACACATGCAAAACATGCAAATTCAAGCACTTTAAAAGCATTTTTCAAAGTGCATTTTCCAGCTTCTCAAGCACCTTACAGCTTAGGCAAATTACAAATTGTATACAGACAAAATTATTTTTGACTCCCATCGCATTAAATCAGATGTTATTATGCTGTAAACAACCCAAATTATGTATGTGTGTG